>NC_083570.1:0-205000 GCF_027579695.1 Neoarius graeffei
CTAACCCTAACCCTAACCCTAACCCTAACCCTAACCCTAACCCTAACCCTAACCCTAACCCCTAACCCTAACCCTAACCCTAACCCTAACCCTAACCCTAACCCTAACCCTAACCCTAACCCTAACCCTAACCCTAACCCTAACCCTAACCCTAACCCTAACCCTAACCCTAACCCTAACCCTAACCCTAACCCTAACCCTAACCCTAACCCTAACCCTAACCCTAACCCTAACCCTAACCCTAACCCTAACCCTAACCCTAACCCTAACCCTAACCCTAACCCTAACCCTAACCCTAACCCTAACCCTAACCCTAACCCTAACCCTAACCCTAACCCTAACCCTAACCCTAACCCTAACCCTAACCCTAACCCTAACCCTAACCCTAACCCTAACCCTAACCCTAACCCTAACCCTAACCCTAACCCTAACCCTAACCCTAACCCTAACCCTAACCCTAACCCTAACCCTAACCCTAACCCTAACCCTAACCCTAACCCTAACCCTAACCCTAACCCTAACCCTAACCCTAACCCTAACCCTAACCCTAACCCTAACCCTAACCCTAACCCTAACCCTAACCCTAACCCTAACCCTAACCCTAACCCTAACCCTAACCCTAACCCTAACCCTAACCCTAACCCTAACCCTAACCCTAACCCTAACCCTAACCCTAACCCTAACCCTAACCCTAACCCTAACCCTAACCCTAACCCTAACCCTAACCCTAACCCTAACCCTAACCCTAACCCTAACCCTAACCCTAACCCTAACCCTAACCCTAACCCTAACCCTAACCCTAACCCTAACCCTAACCCTAACCCTAACCCTAACCCTAACCCTAACCCTAACCCTAACCCTAACCCTAACCCTAACCCTAACCCTAACCCTAACCCTAACCCTAACCCTAACCCTAACCCTAACCCTAACCCTAACCCTAACCCTAACCCTAACCCTAACCCTAACCCTAACCCTAACCCTAACCCTAACCCTAACCCTAACCCTAACCCTAACCCTAACCCTAACCCTAACCCTAACCCTAACCCTAACCCTAACCCTAACCCTAACCCTAACCCTAACCCTAACCCTAACCCTAACCCTAACCCTAACCCTAACCCTAACCCTAACCCTAACCCTAACCCTAACCCTAACCCTAACCCTAACCCTAACCCTAACCCTAACCCTAACCCTAACCCTAACCCTAACCCTAACCCTAACCCTAACCCTAACCCTAACCCTAACCCTAACCCTAACCCTAACCCTAACCCTAACCCTAACCCTAACCCTAACCCTAACCCTAACCCTAACCCTAACCCTAACCCTAACCCTAACCCTAACCCTAACCCTAACCCTAACCCTAACCCTAACCCTAACCCTAACCCTAACCCTAACCCTAACCCTAACCCTAACCCTAACCCTAACCCTAACCCTAACCCTAACCCTAACCCTAACCCTAACCCTAACCCTAACCCTAACCCTAACCCTAACCCTAACCCTAACCCTAACCCTAACCCTAACCCTAACCCTAACCCTAACCCTAACCCTAACCCTAACCCTAACCCTAACCCTAACCCTAACCCTAACCCTAACCCTAACCCTAACCCTAACCCTAACCCTAACCCTAACCCTAACCCTAACCCTAACCCTAACCCTAACCCTAACCCTAACCCTAACCCTAACCCTAACCCTAACCCTAACCCTAACCCTAACCCTAACCCTAACCCTAACCCTAACCCTAACCCTAACCCTAACCCTAACCCTAACCCTAACCCTAACCCTAACCCTAACCCTAACCCTAACCCTAACCCTAACCCTAACCCTAACCCTAACCCTAACCCTAACCCTAACCCTAACCCTAACCCTAACCCTAACCCTAACCCTAACCCTAACCCTAACCCTAACCCTAACCCTAACCCTAACCCTAACCCTAACCCTAACCCTAACCCTAACCCTAACCCTAACCCTAACCCTAACCCTAACCCTAACCCTAACCCTAACCCTAACCCTAACCCTAACCCTAACCCTAACCCTAACCCTAACCCTAACCCTAACCCTAACCCTAACCCTAACCCTAACCCTAACCCTAACCCTAACCCTAACCCTAACCCTAACCCTAACCCTAACCCTAACCCTAACCCTAACCCTAACCCTAACCCTAACCCTAACCCTAACCCTAACCCTAACCCTAACCCTAACCCTAACCCTAACCCTAACCCTAACCCTAACCCTAACCCTAACCCTAACCCTAACCCTAACCCTAACCCTAACCCTAACCCTAACCCTAACCCTAACCCTAACCCTAACCCTAACCCTAACCCTAACCCTAACCCTAACCCTAACCCTAACCCTAACCCTAACCCTAACCCTAACCCTAATTAGGAAAATGAAGGAGAATAGACTCTTAAGGCGGAATTCGATTCCACAAATCAAGTCCGAAATTTCAGAAAGCTATTAAATGATAATCCTGCGGCATAGGTCGCTTTTTGGGATTGTGTAGAAGGTTATTACAGATTTTTTGACACCTTTGAAATAAATTTTCGATCTTCTTATGATTTTATACCGCAATAAAACCCCTTAAGCCTAATTACCACTAATTATTGTTGCAATATACTACCCTGTCACAGGGTGGCCGTTGTAAAAACTAGGTTTATGGATTCCGGACTACTTTTTTGGAACTTGCTCCAATAGGCTGGGACACCCCCCTGGACGCTAGGCCACGCCCCCCCAGACTTGATTTTTGGAATTGGGACTAGTTTTTTGGAACTTGCCCCAAACTTAATTCTGATAGGCTGGGACACACCCCTAGACCCTAGGCCACGCCCCCCAGACTCGATTTTTGGAATTGGGACTAGTTTTTTGGAACTTGCCCCAAACTTGATTCTGATAGGCTGGGACACACCCCTGGAACATGGGCCACGCCCCCCAGACTCGATTTTTGGAATTGGGACTAGTTTTTGGGAACTTGCCCCAAACTTAATTCTGATAGGCTGGGACACACCCCTGGACCCTAGGCCACGCCCCCCAGACTCGATTTATGGATCCGAGCCTACTTTTCTGGAAATCGCTCGAAACTTAATTCCGATATGCCGGCACGTGCCCCCGGACCCCAGGCCACTCCCCCAAAGTGTTTTTTGGGAAACCGGGACCGAGTTCCAAAAAACTAGTCCGAGTTCCAAAAATCAAGTCCGACCGTCTCGCACCTAAAACGGGGTCGAATTGTAACAAATGCTGTATCGGTAGATAGCCCTAAGCGAGACGAAAAGGGGCATACTTGTCTGACGTCCGTACGACTTTCCTGTCCCGAACGGCGGCCCGAAACGCACTCGGAAAAAGGCCTCATAAAAACTGTTGGAAATATTCACAAAAAATCAGGAAAAGGTGCTATTGACTCGCAATTGAGGCTACCCCCCCTAAATCGTGGGCGTTGAGCGCGCCTGACTTGGAACCGAGTCCCTAGCACCTTCCTGTCCCGAGATACACCCGAAGGTGAAAGGTCAGAAAAAAAGTGTAAAAATATTCGTGAAAAATTACCCGAATGTCCGTGCGGCTTCAAAATCGTCACACGCCCTAACTCTGGGTCCGCGATCGTGGCCGAGGCGTCCGCTGAACCTAGGCCCAAAAAAATCGACCGTTTTTGGAGGGAAAATGAAATTCCAACCGGCAAGTCTAAGCAATGGCGTCGGGTTTGGACTCGTTCAGGAAATCGAGTCCAAAGTCCTAACCGAGTGATTTCCAGAGCCATTTCACCCACTTGAAAGTCAGAAAAGTAATTTCTGATGGGCTATTGTGTTTCAGCATCCCATATAAGCCCTGGGAGTGGGGGAAAAAAAATAAAAAATTTTGGAAGATTTTAGGCCCACGGTGTCGAGTAAGGGTATTAGGCCTTTGACATAGGGTCTGGCCACGAGGCCTATTTTTTTTTTTTTTCAAAAATCCATTAAATATGGTTACCCTGAGCCTCACACATCCTTTTTTTGTACACATACAACTTTCAGCCTGCAAAAGGGCTCGCTCTGAAGTGAAGGAGTTACAATTACGGCTTTAGGCAAATAGACTTGATTTCCGGAACGAGTCCTAACCTAACTCATTGCTTAGACATTGCCGGTTGGAATTTCATTTTCCCTCCAAAAACGGTCAATTTTTTTGGGCCTAGGTTTCGCGGACGCCTCGGCCACGATCGGGGACCCCGAGTTAGGGCTTGCTAAGGTTTTGAAGCCGCGGGGAGATTCGGGTAATTTTTCACGAATATTTTTACACTTTTTTTCTGACCTTTCACCTTTGGGCGTATCTCGGGACAGGAAGGTGCTAGAGACTCGGTTCTGAGTCAGGCGCGCTCAGCGCCCTCGATTTAGGGGGGGTAGACTCGATTCCGGGTCAATAGCACCTTTTCCTGATTTTTTTGTGAATATTTCCAACTATTTTTACGAGGCCTTTGGCCGAGTGCGTTTTGGGCCGCCGTTCCGGACAGGAAGGTCGTACGGACGTCAGACGAGTACCCGCAGTTACGTCTCGCTTCGGGCTATCGCCCGAAAGGGGCGCGAGACCCTAGCCCGAAAAGGCTTGCCGTGATTGGACAAAATCTAAATTCCAACAGGTAATGTCTAAGCAATGGAGGCCACAACTCAAGTCCAATCTCCTAACCTAAGTGTGTGGGGGATGGGCAGTAGCAGCTGAGAGCTTCTTCTAAGAGCTTTTCTTTGACTGTGACAAGGCCCCGAACTGGATTTTTGGAATTCAGGCTCGATTTTTGGAATTGAGGCTTGATTTTTGGAATTGAGACTCGATTTTTGGAATTGAGGCTTGATTTTTGATATTTTTTATCTCTGGGGCAAGTTCGGGTTGTGACTTGATGTCTGGAACTTGATATCTGGAATTCAGACTTAATACCTTGAACCCATTATGTTTCACACTTGATATCTGGAATTCAGACTTGATATCTGGAACAAATTAGGGTTGGGACTTGATATCTGGAACTGGACACCAAAAAAGCATTTAATTGCAATTCAATAACTTTAATGCACTTCCATATCTTTGATAAAGCCACAATTTAATGCACTTCCATATCTTTAATAAAGCCACACCCCCCAGACTCGATTTTTGGAATTGGGACTAGTTTTTTGGAACTTGCTCCAAACTCAACTCTGATAGGCTGGGGCACCAACCCTGGCCCTAAGGCACACCCCACCCGACTCGGTTTCTGGGTTCCAGACTACTTTTTTGGGACTTGCTCCAAACTCAATTCTGATGTGCGGGCGTGTGCCACCAGACCATAAGACACTTCACCACACTCTTTTCTTTGGAAAACAGACAACTTCATCAGGAAAAACCCTTATATCTCGCTCCCTGAAAGACATTGGAGGAAACTTACACCACAGGGTCGTACAGACTGGGCTCCTCTATCAAATTCCAGTGCTATTACACTAGGATTAGGGTTAATTCCAAAAATCGAGTCTCAATTCCAAAAATCGAGTCTCAATTCCAAAAATCAAGTCTCAATTCCAAAAATCAAGTCTCAAACTCCTAACCGAGACTTGATATTTGGAATTGAGACTTGATTTTTGGAATTGAGACTCGATTTTTGGAATTGAGACTCGATTTTTGGAATTGAGGCTTGATTTTTGTTATTTTTTATCTCTGGGGCAAAGTAGGGTTGTGACTTGTTGTCTGGAACTTGATATCTGGAATTCAGACTTACTACCTTGAACCCATTAGGTTTCACACTTGATATCTGGAATTCAGACTTGATATGTGGAACAAATTAGGGTTGGGACTTGATATCTGGAACTGGACACCAAGAAAGCATTTTATTGCAATTCAATAACTTTAATGCACTTCCATGTCTTTAATAAAGCCACAATTTAATGCACTTCCATATCTTTAATGAAGCCACACCCTCCAGACTGGATTTTTGGACTTCAGACTACTTTTTTGGAACTTGCTCAAAACTCAATTCTGATAGGCTGGGGCACCAACCCTGGCCCTAAGCCACAGCCCACCCGACTCGGTTTCTGGGTTCCAGACTACTTTTTTGGGACTTGCTCCAAACTCAATTCTGATGTGCTGACATGTGCCACCAGACCATAAGACACTTCACCACACTCTTTTCTTTGGAAAACAGACAACTTCATCAGGAAAAACCCTTATATCTCGCTCCCTGAAAGACATTGGAGGAAACTTTCACCACAGGGTCGTACAGACTGGGCTCCTCTATCAAATTCCAGTGCTATTACACTAGGATTAGGGTTATTTCCAAAAATCGAGTCTCAATTCCAAAAATTGAGTCTCAATTCCAAAAATCAAGTCTCAATTCCAAAAATCAAGTCTCAAACTCTTAACCGAGACTTGATATTTGGAATTGAGACTCGATTTTTGGAATTGAGACTCGATTTTTGGAATTGAGGCTTGATTTTTGTTATTTTTGATCTCTGGGGCAAAGTAGGGTTGTGACTTGATGTCTGGAACTTGATATCTGGAATTCAGACTTAATACCTTGAACCCATTAGGTTTCACACTTGATATCTGGAATTCAGACTTGATATCTGGAACAAATTAGGGTTGGGACTTGATATCTGGAACTGGACACCAAAAAAGCATTTTATTGCAATTCAATAACTTTAATGCACTTCCATGTCTTTAATAAAGCCACAATTTAATGCACTTCCATATCTTTAATGAAGCCACACCCTCCAGACTGGATTTTTGGACTTCAGACTACTTTTTTGGAACTTGCTCGAAACTCAATTCTGATAGGCTGGGTAACCAACCCTGGCCCTAAGCCACAGCCCACCCAACTCGGTTTCTGGTTTCCAGACTACTTTTTTGGGACTTGCTCCAAACTCAATTCTGATGTGCTGACATGTGCCACCAGACCATAAGACACTTCACCACACTCTTTTCTTTGGAAAACAGACAACTTCATCAGGAAAAACCCTTATATCTCGCTCCCTGAAAGACATTGGAGGAAACTTTCACCACAGGGTCATACAGACTGGGCTCCTCTATCAAATTCCAGTGCTATTACACTAGGATTAGGGTTAATTCCAAAAATCGAGTCTCAATTCCAAAAATCGAGTCTCAATTCCAAAAATCAAGTCTCAATTCCAAAAATCAAGTCTCAAACTCCTAACCGAGACTTGATATTTGGAATTGAGACTTGATTTTTGGAATTGAGACTCGATTTTTGGAATTGAGACTTGATTTTTGGAATTGAGACTCGATTTTTGGAATTGAGACTTGATTTTTGGAATTGAGGCTTGATTTTTGTTATTTTTGATCTCTGGGGCAAAGTAGGGTTGTGACTTGATGTCTGGAACTTGATATCTGGAATTCAGACTTAATACCTTGAACCCATTAGGTTTCACACTTGATATCTGGAATTCAGACTTGATATCTGGAACAAATTAGGGTTGGGACTTGATATCTGGAACTGGACACCAAAAAAGCATTTTATTGCAATTCAATAACTTTAATGCACTTCCATGTCTTTAATAAAGCCACAATTTAATGCACTTCAATATCTTTAATGAAGCCACACCATCCTGACTGGATTGTTGGACTTCAGACTACTTTTTTGGAACTTGCTCAAAACTCAATTCTGATAGGCTGGGGCACCAACCCTGGCCCTAAGCCACAGCCCACCCAACTCGGTTTCTGGGTTCCAGACTACTTTTTTGGAACTTGCTCCAACCTCAATTCTGATGTGCTGACATGGGCCACCAGACCATAAGACACTTCACCACACTCTTTTCTTTGGAAAACAGACAACTTCATCAGGAAAAACCCTTATATCTCGCTCCCTGAAAGACATTGGAGGAAACTTTCACCACAGGGTCGTACAGACTGGGCTCCTCTATCAAATTCCAGTGCTATTACACTAGGATTAGGGTTAATTCCAAAAATCGAGTCTCAATTCCAAAAATCGAGTCTCAATTCCAAAAATCAAGTCTCAATTCCAAAAATCAAGTCTCAAACTCCTAACCGAGACTTGATATTTGGAATTGAGACTTGATTTTTGGAATTGAGACTCGATTTTTGGAATTGAGACTTGATTTTTGGAATTGAGACTCGATTTTTGGAATTGAGACTTGATTTTTGGAATTGAGGCTTGATTTTTGTTATTTTTGATCTCTGGGGCAAAGTAGGGTTGTGACTTGATGTCTGGAACTTGATATCTGGAATTCAGACTTAATACCTTGAACCCATTAGGTTTCACACTTGATATCTGGAATTCAGACTTGATATCTGGAACAAATTAGGGTTGGGACTTGATATCTGGAACTGGACACCAAAAAAGCATTTTATTGCAATTCAATAACTTTAATGCACTTCCATGTCTTTAATAAAGCCACAATTTAATGCACTTCCATATCTTTAATGAAGCCACACCCTCCAGACTGGATTTTTGGACTTCAGACTACTTTTTTGGAACTTGCTCAAAACTCAATTCTGATAGGCTGGGGCACCAACCCTGGCCCTAAGCCACAGCCCACCCGACTCGGTTTCTGGGTTCCAGACTACTTTTTTGGGACTTGCTCCAAACTCAATTCTGATGTGCTGACATGTGCCACCAGACCATAAGAGACTTCACCACACTCTTTTCTTTGGAAAACAGACAACTTCATCAGGAAAAACCCTTATATCTCGCTCCCTGAAAGACATTGGAGGAAACTTTCACCACAGGGTCGTACAGACTGGGCTCCTCTATCAAATTCCAGTGCTATTACACTAGGATTAGGGTTAATTCCAAAAATCGAGTCTCAATTCCAAAAATCGAGTCTCAATTCCAAAAATCAAGTCTCAATTCCAAAAATCAAGTCTCAAACTCCTAACCGAGACTTGATATTTGGAATTGAGACTTGATTTTTGGAATTGAGACTCGATTTTTGGAATTGAGACTTGATTTTTGGAATTGAGGCTTGATTTTTGTTATTTTTGATCTCTGGGGCAAAGTAGGGTTGTGACTTGATGTCTGGAACTTGATATCTGGAATTCAGACTTAATACCTTGAACCCATTAGGTTTCACACTTGATATCTGGAATTCAGACTTGATATCTGGAACAAATTAGGGTTGGGACTTGATATCTGGAACTGGACACCAAAAAAGCATTTTATTGCAATTCAATAACTTTAATGCACTTCCATGTCTTTAATAAAGCCACAATTTAATGCACTTCCATATCTTTAATGAAGCCACACCCTCCTGACTGGATTTTTGGACTTCAGACTACTTTTTTGGAACTTGCTCAAAAATCAATTCTGATAGGCTGGGGCACCAACCCTGGCCCTAAGCCACAGCCCACCCAACTCGGTTTCTGGGTTCCAGACTACTTTTTTGGAACTTGCTCCAACCTCAATTCTGATGTGCTGACATGTGCCACCAGACCATAAGACACTTCACCACACTCTTTTCTTTGGAAAACAGACAACTTCATCAGGAAAAACCCTTATATCTCGCTCCCTGAAAGACATTGGAGGAAACTTTCACCACAGGGTCGTGCAGACTGGGCTCCTCTATCAAATTCCAGTGCTATTACACTAGGATTAGGGTTAATTCCAAAAATCAAGTCTCAATTCCAAAAATCGAGTCTCAATTCCAAAAATCAAGTCTCAATTCCAAATATCAAGTCTCAATTCCAAAAATCGAGTCTCAATTCCAAAAATCAAGTCTCAAACTCCTAACCCTAATCCTAACCGAGACTTGATTTTTGGAATTGAGACTCGATTTTTGGAATTGAGACTTGATTTTTGGAATTGAGACTTGATTTTTGGAATTGAGACTTGATTTTTGGAATTGAGACTTGATTTTTGGAATTGAGGCTTGATTTTTGTTATTTTTGATCTCTGGGGCAAATTAGGGTTGGGACTTGATGTCTGGAACTTGATATCTGGAATTCAGACTTAATACCTTGAACCCATTAGGTTTCACACTTGATATCTGGAATTCAGACTTGATGTCTGGAACAAATTAGGGTTGGGACTTGATATCTGGAACTGGACACCAAAAAAGCATTTTATTGCAATTCAATAACTTTAATGCACTTCCATATCTTTAAAAAAGCCACAGTTTAATGCACTTCCATATCTTTAATAAAGCCACACCCTCCAGACTGGATTTTTGGAATTGTGACTAGTTTTTTGGAACTTGCTCCAAACTCAACTCTGATAGGCTGGGGCACCAACCCTGGCCCTAAGGCACACCCCACCCGACTCGGTTTCTGGGTTCCAGACTACTTTTTTGGGACTTGCTCCAAACTCAATTCTGATGTGCTGACATGTGCCACCAGACCATAAGACACTTCACCACACTCTTTTCTTTGGAAAACAGACAACTTCATCAGGAAAAAGCCTTATATCTCGCTCCCTGAAAGACATTGGAGGAAACTTTCACCACAGGGTCGTACAGACTGGGCTCCTCTATCAAATTCCAGTGCTATTACACTAGGATTAGGGTTAATTCCAAAAATCGAGTCTCAATTCCAAAAATCGAGTCTCAATTCCAAAAATCGAGTCTCAATTCCAAAAGTCAAGTCTCAAACTCCTAACCGAGACTTGATTTTTGGAATTGAGACTTGATTTTTTGGAATTGAGACTCGATTTTTGGAATTGAGACTTGATTTTTGGAATTGAGGCTTGATTTTTGATATTTTTGATCTCTGGGGCAAATTAGGGTTGTCACTTGATGTCTGGAACTTGATATCTGGAATTCAGACTTAATATCTTGAACCCACTAGGGTTCACACTTGATATCTGGAATTCAGACTTGATATCTGGAGCAAAGTAGGGTTGTGACATGATGTCTGGACCCTGGACACCAAGAAAACATTTTATTGCAATTCAATAACTTTAATGCACTTCCATATCTTTAGTAAGCCAAAAAACCTTTAAAGAAATACAATAACATCAAACATTTCAAAACACACTTTTAATAGAACAGCATGGAACAGAAGGTCATGGGGACACTTTGGGCTTGTTCTCCCACAGCCCTAAATCCTCCTGGGGAAAGTTGTTAGGAGCATGTTTCAGGCCATTTGGAGTGTATCGGTGCCTGTTTTGGAGACATTTAAATTTGATATTGAACTCTTTTAGTTTGAGCCTAGGCTCGTAAGCCCCAACACCACGTCAAGGTAGAGTTCACGTTGGGGTTGTTAACACAATGTGGTTTTGTCTAAGCAATGGGTCGGGTTAGGACTCGTTCCGGAAATCGAGTCCAAAGTCCTAACCGAGTGATTTCCAGAGCCATTTCACCCACTTGAAAGCCAGAAAAGTCATTTCTGATGGGCTATTGTGTTTCAGCATCCCATATAAGCCCTGGGAGTGGGGGGAAAAAAAATATTTTTTTGGATGAGTTTAGGCCCACGGTGTCGAGTAAAGGTATTAGGCCTTTGACCCATCCGTAGGGTCTGGCAACGAGGCCAATTTTTTTTTTTCAAAAATACGTTAAATATGGTTACCCTGAGCACCATGCATCCTTTTTTGTACACATACAACTTTCAGCCTGCAATAGGGCTCGCTCTGAAGTGAAGGAGTTAGGGTTAGCGGGTTAGGAAAATAGACTTCATTTCCGGAATTAGGCCTATTGACAGTATCCTATACCTGGAACGAGGCCTAACCTTTCAAAAACATTTAACACTACAAGTCCCAGCATTTTTCTGTCTACCTAGAAGACCCACATAGGGGCCGTTTGGCCCGACCGCTTTTCCCTTATGCACTCCTTTTGTTATGGTAATGAGGCTGTTAGTGGCAGTGTGTGGGGGGAGGGGGTCACCCTTCACACACTTCACACTTCAGTGGTGAAGTCATGTTGGCTGCTTCTGTGAGAATGAGGAATAAAAACACATTCTATTCTAAAATGTGAACATGTGAATGTCCCATGTGACCATAACATTTATCCCCATGGCAATTAATCAATTGAACAAGATATGGGAGATACATACTTAAAACTACACTTTAATGTACAAATGATTCCTTTTAACATTTCTAGCATTGATTGATGCCTCTGACCAGTGGTCTGTATTTATTTACACGTTTTGCTATTTATTGTGTTGTGATGGGTTTTTTTATTGTATGTGTTTTTTGTCACTCTGCTGTGCTGTAAGACAAATTGCCTTTTTTAAGGACATTAAAGCTTTCAACTCAAGTCAAGACGAGTCATAACGACTCATGTGACTGCAACCAGACAATTGTTTGATGGATAAATACCTCAGTGCACATGGACTATCGCTTCAGTTCCCTCAAGAATTTTGTGGTGAAAGAAGCTCCTCTCCAAGGAACGAAGATGCAGAGATTCAACAGGCATTGGAAATGATCCTGGATGGAGCAAACCCTTGCGACAAGTTCAAGTGGCTCCAGCCGTGTGCCACTATCAGCCACATTTCCATAACAAAATGAGTGTCCAGAGGGGGGACTTGAGGCCAATTGGCCCTCTTGTGGGTTTTCTAGGTAAAAAGGCCAAATGGCCCCTCTCTGGGAAAAAAATCATGTCTCCAAAATAGGTAAGGTTAGCGGGTTAGGGAAATAGACTTGATTTCCGGAATTAGGCCTATTGACAGTATCCTATACCCGGAACGAGGCCTAACCTTTCACAAAAACATTTTTTTAAAAATCATGTCTCCAAAATAGGTAGACTCCAAATGGGCTGAAACCTGCTCCTAACACCTTCCCCTGGGAAGTTTTTTGGCAAGTGGGACTTGGGCAAATTTTCACTACCGGCCTTCCATTGAAATGAATGGGTTAGGGTTTGTTTTTGAATAACTCTGAAACTAAAGGTCCTACGGCTTCGCGGATGCGTCGGCCACGATCGGGGACCACGACTTAGTGTGTGCGACGATTTTGAAGCCGCGGGGACATTCGGGTAATTTTTCACGAATATTTTTACACTTTTTTTCTGACCTGTGACCTTTGGGTGTATCTCAGGACAGGAAGGTGCTAGAGACTCGGTTCCGAGTCAGGCGCGCTCGGCGCCCTCGATTTAGGGGGGGTAGACTTGATTCTGGGTCAATAGCACCTTTTCCTGATTTTTTTGTGAATATTTCCAACAATTTTTACGAGGCCTTTTGCCGAGTGCGTTTCGGGCCGCCGTTCCGGACAGGAAGGTCGTACGGTCGTCAGACGAGTATCCCCCGTTTCGTCTCGCTTAGGGCTATCTACCGATAGGGGCGCGAGGCCCTAGCCCGAAAAGGCGGGCCGTGATTGGACGAAATCAAAATTCCAACCGGCAAGTATAAGCAATGGGGTCGGGTTAGGACTCGTTCCGGAAATCAAGTCCAAAGTCCTAACCGAGTGATTTCCAGAGTCATTTCACCCACTTGAAAGTCAGAAAAGTCATTTCTGATGTTCTATTGTGTTTCAGCATCCCATATAAGCCCTGGGAGTGGGGAAAAAAAAAAATTTGGATGATTTTAGGCCCACGGTGTCGAATAAGGGTATTAGGCCTTGGACGTAGGGTCTGGCTACGAGGCCGATTTTTTTTTTTCAAAAATCCCTTAAATATGGTTACCCTGAGCCCCACGCATCCTCTTTGTACACATACAACTTTCAGCCTGCAAAAGGGCTTGCTCTGAAGTGAAGGAGTCAGGGTTAGCGGGTTAGGGAAATAGACTTCATTTCCGGAATTAGGCCTATTGACAGTATCCTATACCCGGAACGAGGCCTAACCTTTCAAAAACATTTTTTAAAAAATCATGTTGCAGTTGCAAAGAGAATTCGCTACTAACGCAAACTTTACAGCACATCAGGGAACAAAGGACAAAAAAGGCTACCGGTAAACCCACTGAACTTTTTTATATGCAAACGCTGCGCTCGCGGTAATCCGTGGGCATGAGAAATGTTTGTTCCTTACCTGTGATTGGTTTAAACTTTCTTTCTCAGTGGTGTGTAGTAAAATATCTTCAGTTAAAATGAACAAACTGCCTGTGAAAGGGCTAATGGTTAAAATGGTTCTTACTTTACAACTGGTTTTCTGTTCAGTTATATTTGTTCAGCAACATATTACCTGAATGATTACAAATTGTTAAAATATACTTAATTTACCTTATACATAAATATTTATATATTGTTGCCTAATTAACTTGGGTTTTGTTATAGAAAAACAAGCATTTATTCATACATGCTTTGTTGTAGAAAAACAGGCATTTATTCATACATTTATTTTATGTTTGTATGTTTAAAGGTTTTTAACCTTCTACTTCTGATTCTGGTTCTATGTTTTGTTCTGGGAAAACCCACTACTACCACAATTATACTATAACGTCAGTTCCACTGAAAACCAATAAAATACAAGACGAGTGGAATGCTGTGTCCGAGTCCTTCCCTTTCAAGTGTGGGAAACCCTGATGCTCACATACACTTGACAGACCCTGTGTTTGACTTACATCTCTGTTGTTGTTGTGAAAAGTAGTGTGGGGGAAGGGCATCAGCAGCAGAGAGCTTCTGTGTGGGTGGGGAGGGGCAATAGCAGCAGAGAGCTTCTTCTAAGAGCATTTCTTTGACAAGACCCAGACTGGATTTTCCAAAAAAACACCTTGGCGGCGTGGCTTAGGGTCCTAAGGCGTGTCCCAGCACGTCAAAATTGAGTTTGGACCAGGATAGGACATTGGACTTCAATACCGGAATTAGGCCTATTGACAGTATCCTATACCCGGAACGAGGCCTAACCGTTCAAAAACATTTTTAAAAAAAATCATGTATCCAAAATAGGTAGACTCCAAATGGGCTGAAACGTGCTCCTAACATCTTCCCCCGGGAAGTTCTTTGGCAAGTGGGACTTGGGAAGTTTTCACGACTGGCCTTCCATTGAAATGAATGGGTTAGTGTTTGTTTTTGAATAACTCTGAAACTAAAGGACCTACGGCTTCGCGGACACCTCAGCCACGATCGGGGACCCCGAGTTAGGGTGTGTGACGATTTTGAAGCAGCGGGGACATTCGGGTAATTTTTCACGAATATTTTTACACTTTTTTTCTGACCTGTGACCTTTGGGTGTATCTCAGGACAGGAAGGTGCTAGAGACTCGGTTCAAAGTCAGGCGCGCTCAGTGCCCTCGATTTAGGGGGGGTTAGACTCGATTCCGGGTCAATACCACCTTTTCCTGATTTTTTTGTGAATATTTCCAACTATTTTTACGAGGCCTTTGGCCGAGTGCGTTTCGGGCCGCCGTTCCGGACAGGAAGGTCGTACGGACGTCAGACGAGTATCCCCCGTATCGTCTCGCTTAGGGCTATCTACCGATAGGGGCGCGAGGCCCTAGCCCGAAAAGGCGGGCCGTGATTGGACGAAATCAAAATTCCAACCGGCAAGTCTACGCGATGGGGTCGGGTTAGGACTCGTTCCGGAAATCAAGTCCAAAGTCCTAACCGAGTGATTTCCAGAGTCATTTCCCCCACTTGAAAGTCAGAAAAGTCATTTCTGATGGGCTATTGTGTTTCAGCATCCCATATAAGCCCTGGGAGTGGGGGGAAAAAAAATAAAAAATTTTGGATGATTTTAGGCCCACGGTGTCGAGTAAGGGTATTAGGCCTTGGACGTAGGGTCTGGCGACGAGGCCGATTTTTTTTTTTTTCAAAAATCCGTTAAATATGGTTACCCTGAGCCCCACGCATCCTCTTTGTACACATACAACTTTCAGCCTGCAAAAGGGCTTGCTCTGAAGTGAAGGAGTCAGGGTTAGCGGGTTAGGGAAATAGACTTCATTTCCGGAATTAGGCCTATTGACAGTATCCTATTCCCGGAACGAGGCCTAACCTTTCAAATACATTTTTTAAAAATCATGTATCCAAAATAGGTAGACTCCAAATGGGCTGAAACATGCTCCTAACACCTTCCCCTGGGAAGTTCTTTGGCAAGTGGGACTTGGGAGGTTTTCACTACCGGCCTTCCATTGAAATGAACGGGTTAGTGTTTGTTTTTGAATAACTCTGAAACTAAAGGTCCTACGGCTTCGCGGACACCTCGGCCACGATCGGGGACCCCGAGTTAGGGGGTGGGACGAATCTGAAACCGCGGGGACATTCGGGTAATTTTTCACGAATATTTTTACACTTTTTTTCTGACCTGTGAGCTTTGGGCGTATCTCGGGACAGGAAGGTGCTAGACACTCGGTTCCGAGTCAGGCGCGCTCGGCGCCCTCGATTTAGGGGGGGTAGACCAGATTCCGGGTCGATGGCACCTCTTCCTGATTTTTTTGTGAATATTTCTGACTATTTTTACGAGGCCTTCGGCCTAGTGCGTTTCGGGCCGCCGTTCCGGACGGGAAGGTCGTACGTACGTCGGACGAGTATCCCCCGTTCCGTCTCGCTCGGGGCTATCTACCGATGGGGGCGCGAGGCCCTAGCCCGAAAAGGCGGTCCGTGATCGGACGAAATCAAAATTCCAACCGGCAAGTCTAAGCGATGGGGTCGGGTTAGGACTCGTTCCGGAAATCGAGTCCAAAGTCCTAACCGAGTGATTTCCAGAGCCATTTCACCCACTTGAAAGTCAGAAAAGTCATTTCTGATGGGCTATTGTGTTTCAGCATCCCATATAAGCCCTGGGAGTGGGGGGAAAAAAAATAAAAAATTTTGGATGATTTTAGGCCCAGGGTGTCGAGTAAGGGTATTAGGCCTTGGACGTAGGGTCTGGCGACGAGGCCGATTTTTTTTTTCAAAAATCCGTTAAATACGGTTACCCTGAGCCCCACGCATCCTCTTTGTACACATACAACTGTCAGCCTGCAAAAGGGCTCACTCTGAAGTGAAGGAATCAGTGTTAGCGGGTTAGGGAAATAGACTTCATTTCCGGAACGAATCCTAACCTAACTCATTGCTTAGACATTGCCGGTTGGAATTTCATTTTCCCTCCAAAAACGGTCGATTTTTTTGGGCCTGGGTTTTGCGCCTTTGGGTATCGGTAGAGAGCCGGGTCTGTGCGGCCCTACGGTAAAAGTTTTCTCGGGTGTCTTTCGTGGACCGAGTTATGGGCCTTTTTTGGAATGATTTTGAATTGAATTTTGAAACGAATGGGTTAGGGTTTGTTTTCGAATAACTCTGAAACTAAAGGTCCTACGGCTTCGCGGACGTGTCGGCCACGATCGGGGACCCCGATTTAGGGCGCGCGACGATTTTGAAGCCGCCGGGACGTTCGGGTAATTTTTCACGAATATTTTTACACTTTTTTTCCGACCTTTCACCTTCGGGCGTATCTCGGGACGGGAAGGCGCTAGAGACTCGGTTCCGAGTCAGGCGCGCTCGGCGCCCTCGATTTAGGGGGGGTAGACTCGATTCCGGGTCGACGGCACCTCTTCCTGATTTTTTTGTGAATATTTCCGACTATTTTTACGAGGCCTTCGGCCTAGTGCGTTTCGGGCCGCCGTTCCGGACGGGAAGGTCGTACGGACGTCGGACGAGCATCCCCCGTTTCGTCTCGCTCGGGGCTATCTACCGACGGGGGCGCGAGGCCCTAGGCCGAAAAGGCGGGCCGCGATCGGACGAAATCGAAATTCCAACCTGCAAGTCTAAGCGATGGGGTCGGGTTAGGACTCGTTCCGGAAATCGAGTCCAAAGTCCTAACCGAGTGATTTCCAGGGCCGTTTCCCCCACTTGAAAAATAATTTCTGACATCGACCCGTGCGGCTCGATCGGACTCGGTGCGCTATTACGTTGCACGACCCCTTTTTCCCCATTCATTTATATGGGCTTCTTTGGAGATACGTGAGATCTCGCCAGCAGATGGAGGCAAAACACAAGCGATAATACTCTGCCTCTCGACTTCAGTTCCACAGGGAATCTTGGTGTGATTTTCTGGGGTCTCCTCACAGGGCCTGGCTAAGCGCGCTGCATCACTCTCGCGATTTCCCACAGGGGAATTGTCTAGTTATTATTATTCTTATTCTTCTTATTATTTTTTTTTCAAAAATCCATTAAATACGGTTGCCCTGAGCCCCACGCATCCTTTTTTGTAGACATACAACTTTCAGCCTGCAAAAGGGCTCGCTCTGAAGTGAAGGAGTGAGGGTTAGCGGGTTAGGGAAATAGACTTCGTTTCCTTGAATTAGGCCTATTTACTGTATCCTATACCCGGAACGAGGCCTAACCTTTCACAAAAACATTTTTAAAAAAATCATGTCTCCAAAATATGTGCCAAACGCCTCCAAATGGGCTGAAACGTGCTCCTAACACCTTCCCCTGGGAAGTTTTTTGGCAAGTGGGACTTGGCCGTTTCACCCACTTGAAAGTCAGAAAAGTCATTTCTTATGGGATATTGTGTTTCAGCATCCCATATAAGCCCTGGGAGTGGGGGAAAAAAAAAATAAAAGGGTTTCATTTCATCCCAAATCATTTTGGATGATTTTAGGCCCACGGTGTCGAGTAAGGGTATTAGGCCTTGGACGTAGGGTCTGGCGACGAGGCCGATTTTTTTTTTTCAAAAATCCGTTAAATACGGTTACCCTGAGCCCCCACGCATCCTCTTTTCCAACTGTTTTTACGGGCCTTCGGCCTAGGACGTTTCGGGCCGCCGTTCCGGACAGGAAGGTCGTACGGAGGTAGGACGAGTATCCCCCGATTCGTCTCGCTCGGGGCTATCTACCGATACCGCGTTTGTTACGGTTCGACCCCGTTTTAGGGGCGAGACGGTCGGACTTGATTTTTGGAACTCGGACTAGTTTTTTGGAACTCGTTCCCGGTTTCCCAAAAAAACGCTTCGGGGGAGTCGCCCGTGGTCCGGGGGCACGTCCCGTCGTATCGGAATCGAGTTTCGAGCGATATTTCAAAAAAGCGGTCTCGGATCCGGATGTCGGGTCGGGGGGGCGTGGCCTAGGGTCCGGGGGCGTGTCCCAGCCTATCAGAATCGAGTTTGGGGCGAGTTCCAAAAAACCAGTCCCAATTCCAAAAATCGAGTCCGGGGGGCGTGGCCTAGGGTCGGGGGGCGTGTCCCAGCCAATCAGAATCGAGTTTGGGGCAAGTTCCAAAAATCTAGTCCCAATTCCAAAAATCGAGTCCGGGGGGCGTGGCCTAGGGTCGGGGGGCGTGTCCCAGCCAATCAGAATTGAGTTTGGGGCAAGTTCCAAAAAACCAGTCCCAATTCCAAAAATCGAGTCCGGGGGGCGTGGCCTAGGGTCGGGGGGCGTGTCCCAGCCAATCAGAATCCAGTTTGGGGCAAGTTCCAAAAAACTAGTCCCAATTCCAAAAATCGAGTCCGGGGGGCGTGGCCTAGGGTCGGGGGGCGTGTCCCAGCCAATCAGAATCAGGTTTGGGGCAAGTTCCAAAAAACTAGTCCCAATTCCAAAAATCAAGTCTGGGGGGCGTGGCCTAGGGTCCCGGGGGGGTCCGCAGCCAATCAGAATCGAGTTTGGGGCAAGTTCCAAAAAACTAGTCTGGAGTCCAGAAAAC
Source organism: Neoarius graeffei (assembly GCF_027579695.1). Taxonomy (NCBI): domain Eukaryota; kingdom Metazoa; phylum Chordata; class Actinopteri; order Siluriformes; family Ariidae; genus Neoarius; species Neoarius graeffei. The sequence goes on from NC_083570.1 coordinate 19,363, forward strand.
AAGTCTCTAGTGTTAGAGCGCCACCTAGAGTCCAATATGCCCTCGGCCTAGCCGACTAAGCTAAGCTATCCCAATTCCACAAACTGTGTTTTTGGATTCCAACTTGCCATTACCGATGAATGGTCGCAGTCTGTCGTGACCGGTCGCGACGAAAAAATTCCAACTCCACAGTCCCCGCAATGGGGCCGGTTCCACAAATCAAGTCTATTTGCCTAACCCTAACCCTAACCCTAACCCTAACCCTAACCCTAACCCTAACCCTAACCCTAACCCTAACCCTAACCCTAACCCTAACCCTAACCCTAACCCTAACCCTAACCCTAACCCTAACCCTAACCCTAACCCTAACCCTAACCCTAACCCTAACCCTAACCCTAACCCTAACCCTAATTAGGAAAATGAAGGAGAATAGACTCTTAAGGCGGAATTCGATTCCACAAATCAAGTCCGAAATTTCAGAAAGCTATTAAATGATAATCCTGCGGCATAGGTCGCTTTTTGGGATTGTGTAGAAGGTTATTACAGATTTTTTGACACCTTTGAAATAAATTTTCGATCTTCTTATGATTTTATACCGCAATAAAACCCCTTAAGCCTAATTACCACTAATTATTGTTGCAATATACTACCCTGTCACAGGGTGGCCGTTGTAAAAACTAGGTTTATGGATTCCGGACTACTTTTTTGGAACTTGCTCCAATAGGCTGGGACACCCCCCTGGACGCTAGGCCACGCCCCCCCAGACTTGATTTTTGGAATTGGGACTAGTTTTTTGGAACTTGCCCCAAACTTAATTCTGATAGGCTGGGACACACCCCTAGACCCTAGGCCACGCCCCCCAGACTCGATTTTTGGAATTGGGACTAGTTTTTTGGAACTTGCCCCAAACTTGATTCTGATAGGCTGGGACACACCCCTGGAACATGGGCCACGCCCCCCAGACTCGATTTTTGGAATTGGGACTAGTTTTTGGGAACTTGCCCCAAACTTAATTCTGATAGGCTGGGACACACCCCTGGACCCTAGGCCACGCCCCCCAGACTCGATTTATGGATCCGAGCCTACTTTTCTGGAAATCGCTCGAAACTTAATTCCGATATGCCGGCACGTGCGCCCGGACCCCAGGCCACTCCCCCAAAGTGTTTTTTGGGAAACCGGGACCGAGTTCCAAAAAACTAGTCCGAGTTCCAAAAATCAAGTCCGACCGTCTCGCACCTAAAACGGGGTCGAATTGTAACAAATGCTGTATCGGTAGATAGCCCTAAGCGAGACGAAAAGGGGGATACTTGTCTGACGTCCGTACGACTTTCCTGTCCCGAACGGCGGCCCGAAACGCACTCGGAAAAAGGCCTCATAAAAATTGTTGGAAATATTCACAAAAAATCAGGAAAAGGTGCTATTGACTCGCAATTGAGGCTACCCCCCCTAAATCGCGGGCGTTGAGCGCGCCTGACTTGGAACCGAGTCCCTAGCACCTTCCTGTCCCGAGATACACCCGAAGGTGAAAGGTCAGAAAAAAAGTGTAAAAATATTCGTGAAAAATTACCCGAATGTCCGTGCGGCTTCAAAATCGTCACACGCCCTAACTCTGGGTCCGCGATCGTGGCCGAGGCGTCCGCTGAACCTAGGCCCAAAAAAATCGACCGTTTTTGGAGGGAAAATGAAATTCCAACCGGCAAGTCTAAGCAATGGCGTCGGGTTTGGACTCGTTCAGGAAATCGAGTCCAAAGTCCTAACCGAGTGATTTCCAGAGCCATTTCACCCACTTGAAAGTCAGAAAAGTAATTTCTGATGGGCTATTGTGTTTCAGCATCCCATATAAGCCCTGGGAGTGGGGGAAAAAAAATAAAAATTTTTGGAAGATTTTAGGCCCACGGTGTCGAGTAAGGGTATTAGGCCTTTGACATAGGGGCTGGCCACGAGGCCTATTTTTTTTTTTTTTCAAAAATCCATTAAATATGGTTACCCTGAGCCTCACACATCCTTTTTTTGTACACATACAACTTTCAGCCTGCAAAAGGGCTCGCTCTGAAGTGAAGGAGTTACAATTACGGCTTTAGGCAAATAGACTTGATTTCCGGAACGAGTCCTAACCTAACTCATTGCTTAGACATTGCCGGTTGGAATTTCATTTTCCCTCCAAAAACGGTCAATTTTTTTGGGCCTAGGTTTCGCGGACGCCTCGGCCACGATCGGGGACCCCGAGTTAGGGCTTGCTAAGGTTTTGAAGCCGCGGGGAGATTCGGGTAATTTTTCACGAATATTTTTACACTTTTTTTCTGACCTTTCACCTTTGGGCGTATCTCGGGACAGGAAGGTGCTAGAGACTCGGTTCTGAGTCAGGCGCGCTCAGCGCCCTCGATTTAGGGGGGGTAGACTCGATTCCGGGTCAATAGCACCTTTTCCTGATTTTTTTGTGAATATTTCCAACTATTTTTACGAGGCCTTTGGCCGAGTGCGTTTTGGGCCGCCGTTCCGGACAGGAAGGTCGTACGGACGTCAGACGAGTACCCGCAGTTACGTCTCGCTTCGGGCTATCGCCCGAAAGGGGCGCGAGACCCTAGCCCGAAAAGGCTTGCCGTGATTGGACAAAATCTAAATTCCAACAGGTAATGTCTAAGCAATGGAGGCCACAACTCAAGTCCAATCTCCTAACCTAAGTGTGTGGGGGATGGGCAGTAGCAGCTGAGAGCTTCTTCTAAGAGCTTTTCTTTGACTGTGACAAGGCCCCGAACTGGATTTTTGGAATTCAGGCTCGATTTTTGGAATTGAGGCTTGATTTTTGGAATTGAGACTCGATTTTTGGAATTGAGGCTTGATTTTTGATATTTTTTATCTCTGGGGCAAGTTCGGGTTGTGACTTGATGTCTGGAACTTGATATCTGGAATTCAGACTTAATACCTTGAACCCATTATGTTTCACACTTGATATCTGGAATTCAGACTTGATATCTGGAACAAATTAGGGTTGGGACTTGATATCTGGAACTGGACACCAAAAAAGCATTTAATTGCAATTCAATAACTTTAATGCACTTCCATATCTTTGATAAAGCCACAATTTAATGCACTTCCATATCTTTAATAAAGCCACACCCCCCAGACTCGATTTTTGGAATTGGGACTAGTTTTTTGGAACTTGCTCCAAACTCAACTCTGATAGGCTGGGGCACCAACCCTGGCCCTAAGGCACACCCCACCCGACTCGGTTTCTGGGTTCCAGACTACTTTTTTGGGACTTGCTCCAAACTCAATTCTGATGTGCGGGCATGTGCCACCAGACCATAAGACACTTCACCACACTCTTTTCTTTGGAAAACAGACAACTTCATCAGGAAAAACCCTTATATCTCACTCCCTGAAAGACATTGGAGGAAACTTACACCACAGGGTCGTACAGACTGGGCTCCTCTATCAAATTCCAGTGCTATTACACTAGGATTAGGGTTAATTCCAAAAATCGAGTCTCAATTCCAAAAATCGAGTCTCAATTCCAAAAATCAAGTCTCAATTCCAAAAATCAAGTCTCAAACTCCTAACCGAGACTTGATATTTGGAATTGAGACTTGATTTTTGGAATTGAGACTCGATTTTTGGAATTGAGACTCGATTTTTGGAATTGAGGCTTGATTTTTGTTATTTTTGATCTCTGGGGCAAAGTAGGGTTGTGACTTGTTGTCTGGAACTTGATATCTGGAATTCAGACTTACTACCTTGAACCCATTAGGTTTCACACTTGATATCTGGAATTCAGACTTGATATGTGGAACAAATTAGGGTTGGGACTTGATATCTGGAACTGGACACCAAAAAAGCATTTTATTGCAATTCAATAACTTTAATGCACTTCCATGTCTTTAATAAAGCCACAATTTAATGCACTTCCATATCTTTAATGAAGCCACACCCTCCAGACTGGATTTTTGGACTTCAGACTACTTTTTTGGAACTTGCTCAAAACTCAATTCTGATAGGCTGGGGCACCAACCCTGGCCCTAAGCCACAGCCCACCCGACTCGGTTTCTGGGTTCCAGACTACTTTTTTGGGACTTGCTCCAAACTCAATTCTGATGTGCTGACATGTGCCACCAGACCATAAGACACTTCACCACACTCTTTTCTTTGGAAAACAGACAACTTCATCAGGAAAAACCCTTATATCTCGCTCCCTGAAAGACATTGGAGGAAACTTTCACCACAGGGTCGTACAGACTGGGCTCCTCTATCAAATTCCAGTGCTATTACACTAGGATTAGGGTTAATTCCAAAAATCGAGTCTCAATTCCAAAAATCGAGTCTCAATTCCAAAAATCAAGTCTCAATTCCAAAAATCAAGTCTCAAACTCCTAACCGAGACTTGATATTTGGAATTGAGACTTGATTTTTGGAATTGAGACTCGATTTTTGGAATTGAGACTTGATTTTTGGAATTGAGACTCGATTTTTGGAATTGAGACTTGATTTTTGGAATTGAGGCTTGATTTTTGTTATTTTTGATCTCTGGGGCAAAGTAGGGTTGTGACTTGATGTCTGGAACTTGATATCTGGAATTCAGACTTAATACCTTGAACCCATTAGGTTTCACACTTGATATCTGGAATTCAGACTTGATATCTGGAACAAATTAGGGTTGGGACTTGATATCTGGAACTGGACACCAAAAAAGCATTTTATTGCAATTCAATAACTTTAATGCACTTCCATGTCTTTAATAAAGCCACAATTTAATGCACTTCAATATCTTTAATGAAGCCACACCATCCTGACTGGATTTTTGGACTTCAGACTACTTTTTTGGAACTTGCTCAAAACTCAATTCTGATAGGCTGGGGCACCAACCCTGGCCCTAAGCCACAGCCCACCCAACTCGGTTTCTGGGTTCCAGACTACTTTTTTGGAACTTGCTCCAACCTCAATTCTGATGTGCTGACATGTGCCACCAGACCATAAGACACTTCACCACACTCTTTTCTTTGGAAAACAGACAACTTCATCAGGAAAAACCCTTATATCTCGCTCCCTGAAAGACATTGGAGGAAACTTTCACCACAGGGTCGTACAGACTGGGCTCCTCTATCAAATTCCAGTGCTATTACACTAGGATTAGGGTTAATTCCAAAAATCGAGTCTCAATTCCAAAAATCGAGTCTCAATTCCAAAAATCAAGTCTCAATTCCAAAAATCAAGTCTCAAACTCCTAACCGAGACTTGATATTTGGAATTGAGACTTGATTTTTGGAATTGAGACTCGATTTTTGGAATTGAGACTCGATTTTTGGAATTGAGGCTTGATTTTTGTTATTTTTGATCTCTGGGGCAAAGTAGGGTTGTGACTTGATGTCTGGAACTTGATATCTGGAATTCAGACTTAATACCTTGAACCCATTAGGTTTCACACTTGATATCTGGAATTCAGACTTGATATCTGGAACAAATTAGGGTTGGGACTTGATATCTGGAACTGGACACCAAAAAAGCATTTTATTGCAATTCAATAACTTTAATGCACTTCCATGTCTTTAATAAAGCCACAATTTAATGCACTTCCATATCTTTAATGAAGCCACACCCTCCAGACTGGATTTTTGGACTTCAGACTACTTTTTTGGAACTTGCTCAAAACTCAATTCTGATAGGCTGGGGCACCAACCCTGGCCCTAAGCCACAGCCCACCCGACTCGGTTTCTGGGTTCCAGACTACTTTTTTGGGACTTGCTCCAAACTCAATTCTGATGTGCTGACATGTGCCACCAGACCATAAGACACTTCACCACACTCTTTTCTTTGGAAAACAGACAACTTCATCAGGAAAAACCCTTATATCTCGCTCCCTGAAAGACATTGGAGGAAACTTTCACCACAGGGTCGTACAGACTGGGCTCCTCTATCAAATTCCAGTGCTATTACACTAGGATTAGGGTTAATTCCAAAAATCGAGTCTCAATTCCAAAAATCGAGTCTCAATTCCAAAAATCAAGTCTCAATTCCAAAAATCAAGTCTCAAACTCCTAACCGAGACTTGATATTTGGAATTGAGACTTGATTTTTGGAATTGAGACTCGATTTTTGGAACTGAGACTTGATTTTTGGAATTGAGGCTTGATTTTTGTTATTTTTGATCTCTGGGGCAAAGTAGGGTTGTGACTTGATGTCTGGAACTTGATATCTGGAATTCAGACTTAATACCTTGAACCCATTAGGTTTCACACTTGATATCTGGAATTCAGACTTGATATCTGGAACAAATTAGGGTTGGGACTTGATATCTGGAACTGGACACCAAAAAAGCATTTTATTGCAATTCAATAACTTTAATGCACTTCCATGTCTTTAATAAAGCCACAATTTAATGCACTTCCATATCTTTAATGAAGCCACACCCTCCTGACTGGATTTTTGGACTTCAGACTACTTTTTTGGAACTTGCTCAAAACTCAATTCTGATAGGCTGGGGCACCAACCCTGGCCCTAAGCCACAGCCCACCCAACTCGGTTTCTGGGTTCCAGACTACTTTTTTGGAACTTGCTCCAACCTCAATTCCGATGTGCTGACATGTGCCACCAGACCATAAGACACTTCACCACACTCTTTTCTTTGGAAAACAGACATCTTCATCAGGAAAAACCCTTATATCTCGCTCCCTGAAAGACATTGGAGGAAACTTTCACCACAGGGTCGTGCAGACTGGGCTCCTCTATCAAATTCCAGTGCTATTACACTAGGATTAGGGTTAATTCCAAAAATCAAGTCTCAATTCCAAAAATCGAGTCTCAATTCCAAAAATCAAGTCTCAATTCCAAATATCAAGTCTCAATTCCAAAAATCGAGTCTCAATTCCAAAAATCAAGTCTCAAACTCCTAACCCTAATCCTAACCGAGACTTGATTTTTGGAATTGAGACTCGATTTTTGGAATTGAGACTTGATTTTTGGAATTGAGACTTGATATTTGGAATTGAGACTTGATTTTTGGAATTGAGACTTGATTTTTGGAATTGAGGCTTGATTTTTGTTATTTTTGATCTCTGGGGCAAATTAGGGTTGGGACTTGATGTCTGGAACTTGATATCTGGAATTCAGACTTAATACCTTGAACCCATTAGGTTTCACACTTGATATCTGGAATTCAGACTTGATGTCTGGAACAAATTAGGGTTGGGACTTGATATCTGGAACTGGACACCAAAAAAGCATTTTATTGCAATTCAATAACTTTAATGCACTTCCATATCTTTAAAAAAGCCACAATTTAATGCACTTCCATATCTTTAATAAAGCCACACCCTCCAGACTGGATTTTTGGAATTGGGACTAGTTTTTTGGAACTTGCTCCAAACTCAACTCTGATAGGCTGGGGCACCAACCCTGGCCCTAAGGCACACCCCACCCGACTCGGTTTCTGGGTTCCAGACTACTTTTTTGGGACTTGCTCCAAACTCAATTCTGATGTGCTGACATGTGCCACCAGACCATAAGACACTTCACCACACTCTTTTCTTTGGAAAACAGACAACTTCATCAGGAAAAACCCTTATATCTCGCTCCCTGAAAGACATTGGAGGAAACTTTCACCACAGGGTCGTACAGACTGGGCTCCTCTATCAAATTCCAGTGCTATTACACTAGGATTAGGGTTAATTCCAAAAATCGAGTCTCAATTCCAAAAATCGAGTCTCAATTCCAAAAATCAAGTCTCAATTCCAAAAGTCAAGTCTCAAACTCCTAACCGAGACTTGATTTTTGGAATTGAGACTTGATTTTTGGAATTGAGACTCGATTTTTGGAATTGAGACTTGATTTTTGGAATTGAGGCTTGATTTTTGATATTTTTGATCTCTGGGGCAAATTAGGGTTGTCACTTGATGTCTGGAACTTGATATCTGGAATTCAGACTTAATATCTTGAACCCACTAGGGTTCACACTTGATATCTGGAATTCAGACTTGATATCTGGAGCAAAGTAGGGTTGTGACATGATGTCTGGACCCTGGACACCAAGAAAACATTTTATTGCAATTCAATAACTTTAATGCACTTCCATATCTTTAGTAAGCCAAAAAACCTTTAAAGAAATACAATAACATCAAACATTTCAAAACACACTTTTAATAGAACAGCATGGAACAGAAGGTCATGGGGACACTTTGGGCTTGTTCTCCCACAGCCCTAAATCCTCCTGGGGAAAGTTGTTAGGAGCATGTTTCAGGCCATTTGGAGTGTATCGGTGCCTGTTTTGGAGACATTTAAATTTGATATTGAACTCTTTTAGTTTGAGCCTAGGCTCGTAAGCCCCAACACCACGTCAAGGTAGAGTTCACGTTGGGGTTGTTAACACAATGTGGTTTTGTCTAAGCAATGGGTCGGGTTAGGACTCGTTCCGGAAATCGAGTCCAAAGTCCTAACCGAGTGATTTCCAGAGCCATTTCACCCACTTGAAAGCCAGAAAAGTCATTTCTGATGGGCTATTGTGTTTCAGCATCCCATATAAGCCCTGGGAGTGGGGGGAAAAAAAAAAATTTTTTTGGATGAGTTTAGGCCCACGGTGTCGAGTAAAGGTATTAGGCCTTTGACCCATCTGTAGGGTCTGGCAACGAGGCCAATTTTTTTTTTTCAAAAATACGTTAAATACGGTTACCCTGAGCACCATGCATCCTTTTTTGTACACATACAACTTTCAGCCTGCAATAGGGCTCGCTCTTAAGTGAAGGAGTTAGGGTTAGCGGGTTAGGGAAATAGACTTCATTTCCGGAATTAGGCCTATTGACAGTATCCTATACCTGGAACGAGGCCTAACCTTTCAAAAACATTTAACACTACAAGTCCCAGCATTTTTCTGTCTACCTAGAAGACCCACATAGGGGCCGTTTGGCCCGACCGCTTTTCCCTTATGCACTCCTTTTGTTATGGTAATGAGGCTGTTAGTGGCAGTGTGTGGGGGGAGGGGGTCACCCTTCACACACTTCACACTTCAGTGGTGAATTCATGTTGGCTGCTTCTGTGAGAATGAGGAATAAAAACACATTCTATTCTAAAATGTGAACATGTGAATGTCCCATGTGACCATAACATTTATCCCCATGGCAATTAATCAATTGAACAAGATATGGGAGATACATACTACACTCATACTTGTGTTAATGTACAAATGATTCCTTTTAACATTTCTAGCATTGATTGATGCCTCTGACCAGTGGTCTGTATTTATTTACACGTTTTGCTATTTATTGTGTTGTGATGGGTTTTTTTATTGTATGTGTTTTTTGTCACTCTGCTGTGCTGTAAGACAAATTGCCTTTTTTAAGGACATTAAAGCTTTCAACTCAAGTCAAGACGAGTCATAACGACTCATGTGACTGCAACCAGACAATTGTTTGATGGATAAATACCTCAGTGCACATGGACTATCGCTTCAGTTCCCTCAAGAATTTTGTGGTGAAAGAAGCTCCTCTCCAAGGAACGAAGATGCAGAGATTCAACAGGCATTGGAAATGATCCTGGATGGAGCAAACCCTTGCGACAAGTTCAAGTGGCTCCAGCCGTGTGCCACTCTCAGCCACATTTCCATAACAAAATGAGTGTCCAGAGGGGGGACTTGAGGCCAATTGGCCCTCTTGTGGGTTTTCTAGGTAAAAAGGCCAAATGGCCCCTCTCTGGGAAAAAAATCATGTCTCCAAAATAGGTAGGGTTAGCGGGTTAGGGAAATAGACTTGATTTCCGGAATTAGGCCTATTGACAGTATCCTATACCCGGAACGAGGCCTAACCTTTCACAAAAACATTTTTTTAAAAATCATGTCTCCAAAATAGGTAGACTCCAAATGGGCTGAAACCTGCTCCTAACACCTTCCCCTGGGAAGTTTTTTGGCAAGTGGGACTTGGGCAAATTTTCACTACCGGCCTTCCATTGAAATGAATGGGTTAGGGTTTGTTTTTGAATAACTCTGAAACTAAAGGTCCTACGGCTTCGCGGATGCATCGGCCACGATCGGGGACCGCGACTTAGTGTGTGCGACGATTTTGAAGCCGCGGGGACATTCGGGTAATTTTTCACGAATATTTTTACACTTTTTTTCTGACCTGTGACCTTTGGGTGTATCTCAGGACAGGAAGGTGCTAGAGACTCGGTTCCGAGTCAGGCGCGCTCGGCGCCCTCGATTTAGGGGGGGTAGACTTGATTCTGGGTCAATAGCACCTTTTCCTGATTTTTTTGTGAATATTTCCAACAATTTTTACGAGGCCTTTTGCCGAGTGCGTTTCGGGCCGCCGTTCCGGACAGGAAGGTCGTACGGACGTCAGACGAGTATCCCCCGTTTCGTCTCGCTCAGGGCTATCTACCGATAGGGGCGCGAGGCCCTAGCCCGAAAAGGCGGGCCGTGATTGGACGAAATCAAAATTCCAACCGGCAAGTCTAAGCAATGGGGTCGGGTTAGGACTCGTTCCGGAAATCAAGTCCAAAGTCCTAACCGAGTGATTTCCAGAGTCATTTCCCCCACTTGAAAGTCAGAAAAGTCATTTCTGATGGGCTATTGTGTTTCACCATCCCATATAAGCCCTGGGAGTGGGGAAAAAATAAAAATAAAAATTGGATGATTTTAGGCCCACGGTGTCGAGTAAGGGTATTAGGCCTTGGACGTAGGGTCTGGCGACGAGGCCGATTTTTTTTTTTCAAAAATCCATTAAATATGGTTACCCTGAGCCCCACGCATCCTCTTTGTACACATACACCTTTCAGCCTGCAAAAGGGCTGGCTCTGAAGTGAAGGAGTCAGGGTTAGCGGGTTAGGGAAATAGACTTCATTTCCGGAATTAGGCCTATTGACAGTATCCTATACCCGGAACGAGGCCTAACCTTTCAAAAACATTTTTTAAAAAATCATGTTGCAGTTGCAAAGAGAATTTACTACTAACGCAAACTTTACAGCACATCAGGGAAAAAAGGACAAAAAAGGCTACCGGTAAACCCACTGAACTTTTTTATATGCAAACGCTGTGCTCGCAGTAATCCGTGGGCATGAGAAATGTTTGTTCCTTACCTGTGATTGGTTTAAACTTTCTTTCTCAGTGGCGTGTAGTAAAATATCTTCAGTTAAAGTGAACAAACTGCCTGTGAAAGGGCTAATGGTTAAAATGGTTCTTACTTTACAACTGGTTTTCTGTTCAGTTATATTTGTTCAGCAACATATTACCTGAATGATTACAAATTGTTAAAATATACTTAATTTACCTTATACATAAATATTTATATATTGTTGCCTAATTAACTTGGGTTTTGTTATAGAACAACAAGCATTTATTCATACATGCTTTGTTGTAGAAAAACAGGCATTTATTCATACATTTATTTTATGTTTGTATGTTTAAAGGTTTTTAACCTTCTAGCTTCTACTTCTGATTCTGGTTCTATGTTTTGTTCTGGGAAAACCCACTACTACCACAATTATACTATAACGTCAGTTCCACTGAAAACCAATAAAATACAAGACGAGTGGAATGCTGTGTCCGAGTCCTTCCCTTTCAAGTGTGGGAAACCCTGATGCTCACATACACTTGACAGACCCTGTGTTTGACTTACATCTCTGTTGTTGTTGTGAAAAGTAGTGTGGGGGAAGGGCATCAGCAGCAGAGAGCTTCTGTGTGGGTGGGGAGGGGCAATAGCAGCAGAGAGCTTCTTCTAAGAGCATTTCTTTGACAAGACCCAGACTGGATTTTCCAAAAAAACACCTTGGCGGCGTGGCTTAGGGTCCTAAGGCGTGTCCCAGCACGTCAAAATTGAGTTTGGACCAGGATAGGACATTGGACTTCAATACCAGAATTAGGCCTATTGACAGTATCCTATACCCGGAACGAGGCCTAACCGTTCAAAAACATTAAAAAAAAAAATCATGTATCCAAAATAGGTAGACTCCAAATGGGCTGAAACGTGCTCCTAACATCTTCCCCCGGGAAGTTCTTTGGCAAGTGGGACTTGGGAAGTTTTCACGACTGGCCTTCCATTGAAATGAATGGGTTAGTGTTTGTTTTTGAATAACTCTGAAACTAAAGGACCTACGGCTTCGCGGACACCTCAGCCACGATCGGGGACCCCGAGTTAGGGTGTGTGACGATTTTGAAGCAGCGGGGACATTCGGGTTATTTTTCACGAATATTTTTACACTTTTTTTCTGACCTGTGACCTTTGGGTGTATCTCAGGACAGGAAGGTGCTAGAGACTCGGTTCAAAGTCAGGCGCGCTCAGTGCCCTCGATTTAGGGGGGGTAGACTCGATTCCGGGTCAATACCACCTTTTCCTGATTTTTTTGTGAATATTTCCAACTATTTTTACGAGGCCTTTGGCCGAGTGCGTTTCGGGCCGCCGTTCCGGACAGGAAGGTCGTACGGACGTCAGACGAGTATCCCCCGTATCGTCTCGCTTAGGGCTATCTACCGATAGGGGCGCGAGGCCCTAGCCCGAAAAGGCGGGCCGTGATTGGACGAAATCAAAATTCCAACCGGCAAGTCTAAGCGATGGGGTCGGGTTAGGACTCGTTCCGGAAATCAAGTCCAAAGTCCTAACCGAGTGATTTCCAGAGTCATTTCCCCCACTTGAAAGTCAGAAAAGTCATTTCTGATGGGCTATTGTGTTTCACCATCCCATATAAGCCCTGGGAGTGGGGGGAAAAAAAAAAAAAAATTTTGGATGATTTTAGGCCCACGGTGTCGAGTAAGGGTATTAGGCCTTGGACGTAGGGTCTGGCGACGAGGCCGATTTTTTTTTTTTTTCAAAAATCCGTGAAATATGGTTACCCTGAGCCCCACGCATCCTCTTTGTACACATACAACTTTCAGCCTGCAAAAGGGCTTGCTCTGAAGTGAAGGAGTCAGGGTTAGCGGGTTAGGGAAATAGACTTCATTTCCGGAATAAGGCCTATTGACAGTATCCTATTCCCGGAACGAGGCCTAACCTTTCAAATACATTTTTTAAAAATCATGTATCCAAAATAGGTAGACTCCAAATGGGCTGAAACATGCTCCTAACACCTTCCCCTGGGAAGTTCTTTGGCAAGTGGGACTTGGGAGGTTTTCACTACCGGCCTTCCATTGAAATGAACGGGTTAGTGTTTGTTTTTGAATAACTCTGAAACTAAAGGTCCTACGGCTTCGCGGACACCTCGGCCACGATCGGGGACCCCGAGTTAGGGGGTGGGACGAATCTGAAACCGCGGGGACATTCGGGTAATTTTTCACGAATATTTTTACACTTTTTTTCTGACCTGTGAGCTTTGGGCGTATCTCGGGACAGGAAGGTGCTAGACACTCGGTTCCGAGTCAGGCGCGCTCGGCGCCCTCGATTTAGGGGGGGTAGACCAGATTCCAGGTCGATGGCACCTCTTCCTGATTTTTTTGTGAATATTTCTGACTATTTTTACGAGGCCTTCGGCCTAGTGCGTTTCGGGCCGCCGTTCCGGACGGGAAGGTCGTACGGACGTCGGACGAGTATCCCCCGTTCCGTCTCGCTCGGGGCTATCTACCGATGGGGGCGCGAGGCCCTAGCCCGAAAAGGCGGTCCGTGATCGGACGAAATCAAAATTCCAACCGGCAAGTCTAAGCGATGGGGTCGGGTTAGGACTCGTTCCGGAAATCGAGTCCAAAGTCCTAACCGAGTGATTTCCAGAGCCATTTCACCCACTTGAAAGTCAGAAAAGTCATTTCTGATGGGCTATTGTGTTTCAGCATCCCATATAAGCCCTGGGAGTGGGGGGAAAAAAAATAAAAAATTTTGGATGATTTTAGGCCCACGGTGTCGAGTAAGGGTATTAGGCCTTGGACGTAGGGTCTGGCGACGAGGCCGATTTTTTTTTTCAAAAATCCGTTAAATACGGTTACCCTGAGCCCCACGCATCCTCTTTGTACACATACAACTGTCAGCCTGCAAAAGGGCTCACTCTGAAGTGAAGGAATCAGTGTTAGCGGGTTAGGGAAATAGACTTCATTTCCGGAACGAATCCTAACCTAACTCATTGCTTAGACATTGCCGGTTGGAATTTCATTTTCCCTCCAAAAACGGTCGATTTTTTTGGGCCTGGGTTTTGCGCCTTTGGGTATCGGTAGAGAGCCGGGTCTGTGCGGCCCTACGGTAAAAGTTTTCTCGGGTGTCTTTCGTGGACCGAGTTATGGGCCTTTTTTGGAATGATTTTGAATTGAATTTTGAAACGAATGGGTTAGGGTTTGTTTTCGAATAACTCTGAAACTAAAGGTCCTACGGCTTCGCGGACGTGTCGGCCACGATCGGGGACCCCGATTTAGGGCGCGCGACGATTTTGAAGCCGCCGGGACGTTCGGGTAATTTTTCACGAATATTTTTACACTTTTTTTCCGACCTTTCACCTTCGGGCGTATCTCGGGACGGGAAGGCGCTAGAGACTCGGTTCCGAGTCAGGCGCGCTCGGCGCCCTCGATTTAGGGGGGGTAGACTCGATTCCGGGTCGACGGCACCTCTTCCTGATTTTTTTGTGAATATTTCCGACTATTTTTACGAGGCCTTCGGCCTAGTGCGTTTCGGGCCGCCGTTCCGGACGGGAAGGTCGTACGGACGTCGGACGAGCATCCCCCGTTTCGTCTCGCTCGGGGCTATCTACCGACGGGGGCGCGAGGCCCTAGGCCGAAAAGGCGGGCCGCGATCGGACGAAATCGAAATTCCAACCTGCAAGTCTAAGCGATGGGGTCGGGTTAGGACTCGTTCCGGAAATCGAGTCCAAAGTCCTAACCGAGTGATTTCCAGAGCCGTTTCCCCCACTTGAAAAATAATTTCTGACATCGACCCGTGCGGCTCGATCGGACTCGGTGCGCTATTACGTTGCACGACCCCTTTTTCCCCATTCATTTATATGGGCTTCTTTGGAGATACGTGAGATCTCGCCAGCAGATGGAGGCAAAACACAAGCGATAATACTCTGCCTCTCGACTTCAGTTCCACAGGGAATCTTGGTGTGATTTTCTGGGGTCTCCTCACAGGGCCTGGCTAAGCGCGCTGCATCACTCTCGCGATTTCCCACAGGGGAATTGTCTAGTTATTATTATTATTATTCTTCTTATTATTTTTTTTTCAAAAATCCATTAAATACGGTTGCCCTGAGCCCCACGCATCCTTTTTTGTAGACATACAACTTTCAGCCTGCAAAAGGGCTCGCTCTGAAGTGAAGGAGTGAGGGTTAGCGGGTTAGGGAAATAGACTTCGTTTCCTTGAATTAGGCCTATTTACTGTATCCTATACCCGGAACGAGGCCTAACCTTTCACAAAAACATTTTTAAAAAAATCATGTCTCCAAAATATGTGCCAAACGCCTCCAAATGGGCTGAAACGTGCTCCTAACACCTTCCCCTGGGAAGTTTTTTGGCAAGTGGGACTTGGCCGTTTCACCCACTTGAAAGTCAGAAAAGTCATTTCTGATGGGATATTGTGTTTCAGCATCCCATATAAGCCCTGGGAGTGGGGGAAAAAAAAAATAAAAGGGTTTCATTTCATCCAAAATCATTTTGGATGATTTTAGGCCCACGGTGTCGAGTAAGGGTATTAGGCCTTGGACGTAGGGTCTGGCGACGAGGCCGATTTTTTTTTTTCAAAAATCCGTTAAATACGGTTACCCTGAGCCCCCACGCATCCTCTTTTCCAACTGTTTTTACGGGCCTTCGGCCTAGGACGTTTCGGGCCGCCGTTCCGGACAGGAAGGTCGTACGGAGGTAGGACGAGTATCCCCCGATTCGTCTCGCTCGGGGCTATCTACCGATACCGCGTTTGTTACGGTTCGACCCCGTTTTAGGGGCGAGACGGTCGGACTTGATTTTTGGAACTCGGACTAGTTTTTTGGAACTCGTTCCCGGTTTCCCAAAAAAACGCTTCGGGGGAGTCGCCCGTGGTCCGGGGGCACGTCCCGTCGTATCGGAATCGAGTTTCGAGCGATATTTCAAAAAAGCGGTCTCGGATCCGGATGTCGGGTCGGGGGGGCGTGGCCTAGGGTCCGGGGGCGTGTCCCAGCCTATCAGAATCGAGTTTGGGGCGAGTTCCAAAAAACCAGTCCCAATTCCAAAAATCGAGTCCGGGGGGCGTGGCCTAGGGTCGGGGGGCGTGTCCCAGCCAATCAGAATCGAGTTTGGGGCAAGTTCCAAAAAACCAGTCCCAATTCCAAAAATCGAGTCCGGGGGGCGTGGCCTAGGGTCGGGGGGCGTGTCCCAGCCAATCAGAATCGAGTTTGGGGCAAGTTCCAAAAAACTAGTCCCAATTCCAAAAATCGAGTCCGGGGGGCGTGGCCTAGGGTCGGGGGGCGTGTCCCAGCCAATCAGAATCAGGTTTGGGGCAAGTTCCAAAAAACTAGTCCCAATTCAAAAAATCAAGTCTGGGGGGCGTGGCCTAGGGTCCCGGGGGGGTCCGCAGCCAATCAGAATCGAGTTTGGGGCAAGTTCCAAAAAACTAGTCTGGAGTCCAGAAAACAAGTCTCTAGTGTTAGAGCGCCACCTAGAGTCCAATATGCCCTCGGCCTAGCCGACTAAGCTAAGCTATCCCAATTCCACAAACTGTGTTTTTGGATTCCAACTTGCCATTACCGATGAATGGTCGCAGTCTGTCGTGACCGGTCGCGACGAAAAAATTCCAACTCCACAGTCCCCGCAATGGGGCCGGTTCCACAAATCAAGTCTATTTGCCTAACCCTAACCCTAACCCTAACCCTAACCCTAACCCTAACCCTAACCCTAACCCTAACCCTAACCCTAACCCTAACCTAACCCTAACCCTAACCCTAACCCTAACCCTACCCTAACCCTAACCCTAACCCTAACCCTAACCCTACCCCTAACCCTAACCCTAACCCTAACCCTAACCCTAACCCTAATTAGGCGGAGATAGGACAATAGACTCTTAAGGTGGAATTGGATTCCACAAATCGAGTCCGAAATTCCGAAAAGCCATTAAACGGTTTTCCTGTGGGCTGGGTCGCTTTTTGGGATTTTGCAGAGGGTTATTACAGATTTTATGACACCCTTGGAATTAATTTTGGACCTCCCCACGATTTTATACCGCGATAAACCCCCTTATCCCAAGTTCAGCTGCAGTACCGTTCCATGACACCAGGTGGCTATTTCCCAGACTTGATTTGTGGAATTGGCCCAAAATGGGGAAATTCCACTGCAGGGCCATGCAGACTGGTCTCCCCTGCCGCCCTGCAGGGTCTGTGGCCCAGACTCGACTTTTGGAATTGGGACTATGTTTTTGGAATTGATACCTGGGATCCTGGGGGGAATCTGCAGTCAGGGGCACCTGGGACCTCCCCTGGCCGAGCTATGGGCCTCCAAAGTCGGGCTGGGGCCTCGGACATGACCGCCCGTGCTGGTTCCCTGGGTGGAGGTCAGGGGCATCTGCCTGCCAAGCCTGGGGCTCCTGGGACCTCCCCTGGCCGAGCTATGGGCCTCCAAAGTCGGGCTCGGGCCTTGTGTATAACCGCCACCTGAGTGGAGCCCCACGGGGAATAACGGCCCCTGGCGGGGGGCTGCCCGGGCCTTCGGGTGCTGGTTCCCTGGGGAGAGGTCAGGGGCATCTGCCTGCCAAGTCTGGGGCTCCTGGGACCTCCCCTGGCCGAGATATGGGCCTCCAAAGTCGGGCTTGGGCCTTGTGTATAACCGCCACCTGAGTGGAGCCCCACGGGGAATAACGGCCCCTGGCGGGGGGCTGACCGGGCCTTCGGGTGCTGGTTCCCTGGGGAGAGGTCCCAGGCATCTGCCTGCCAAGTCTGGGGCTCCTGGGACCTCCCCTGGCCGAGATATGGGCCTCCAAAGTCGGGCTCGGGCCTTGTGTATAACCGCCACCTGAGTGGGGCCCCACGGGGAATAACGGACCCTGGCGGGGGGCTGCCCGGGCCTTCGGGGGCTGGTTCCCTGGGGAGAGGTCCCAGGCATCTGCCTGCCAAGTCTGGGGCTCCTGGGACCTCCCCTGGCCGAGCTATGGGCCTCCAAGTTGGGGCTCGGGCCTTGTGTATAACCGCCACCTGTGTGGAGCCCCACGGGGAATAACGGCCCCTGGCGGGGGGCTGCCCGGGCCTTCGGGTGCTGGTTCCCTGGGGAGAGGTCCCAGGCATCAGCCTGCCGAGTCTGGGGCTCCTGGGACCTCCCCTGGCCGAGCTATGGGCCTCCATGGTCTGGCTGAGGCCTTGTATAAAACAGCCAACTGAGTGGGGCCCCACGGGGGATAGCGTCCCCTGGCTGGGGGCTTCCCGTGCTGGTTCCCTGGGTGGAGGTCAGGGGCATCTGCCTGCCAAGTCTGGGGGTCCTGGGACCTCCCCTGGCCGAGCTAGGGGCCTCCAAGTTGGGGCTTGGGCCTTGTGTATAACCACCACCTGAGTGGAGCCCCACGGGGAATAACGGCCCCTGGCTGGGGGCTGCCCGGGCCTTCCCGTGCTGGTTCCCTGGGGAGAGGTCCCAGGCATCAGCCTGCCAAGTCTGGGGCTCCTGGGACCTCCCCTGGCCGAGTTATGGGCCTCCATGGTCTGGCTCAGGCCTTGTATAAAACAGCCAACTGAGTGGGGCCCCACGGGGGATAGCGTCCCCTGGCTGGGGGCTTCCCATGCTGGTTCCCTGGGTGGAGGTCAGGGGCATCTGCCTGCCAAGTCTGGGGGTCCTGGGAGGTCCCCTGGCCGAGCTAGGGGCCTCCAAGTTGGGGCTTGGGCCTTGTGTATAACCACCACCTGAGTGGAGCCCCACGGGGAATAACGGCCCCTGGCTGGGGGCTGCCCGGGCCTTCCCGAGCTGGTTCCCTGGGGAGAGGTCCCAGGCATCAGCCTGCCAAGTCTGGGGCTCCTGGGACCTCCCCTGGCCGAGCTATGGGCCTCCATGGTCTGGCTGAGGCCTTGTATAAAACAGCCAACTGAGTGGGGCCCCACGGGGGATAGCGTCCCCTGGCTGGGGGCTTCCCATGCTGGTTCCCTGGGTGGAGGTCAGGGGCATCTGCCTGCCAAGTCTGGGGGTCCTGGGACCTCCCCTGGCCGAGCTAGGGGCCTCCAAGTTGGGGCTTGGGCCTTGTCTATAACCACCACCTGTGTGGAGCCCCACGGGGAATAACGGCCCCTGGCTGGGGGCTGCCCGGGCCTTCCCGTGCTGGTTCCCTGGGGAGGGGTCCCAGGCATCAGCCTGCCAAGCCTGGGGCTCCTGGGACCTCTCCTGGCCGAGCTATGGGCCTCCAAGTTGGGGCTTGGGCCTTGTGTATAACCACCACCTGTGTGGAGCCCCACGGGGAATAACGGCCCCTGGCTGGGGGCTGCCCGGGCCTTCCCGTGCTGGTTCCCTGGGTGGAGGTCAGGGGCATCTGCCTGCCAAGCCTGGGGCTCCTGGGACCTCCCCTGGCCGAGCTATGGGCCACCAAGTTGGGGCTTGGGCCTTGTGTATAACCACCACCTGAGTGGAGCCCCACGGGGAATAACGGCCCCTGGCTGGGGGCTGCCCGGGCCTTCCCGTGCTGGTTCCCTGGGTGGAGGTCCCAGGCATCAGCCTGCAAAGCCTGGGGCTCCTGGGACCTCCCCTGGCCGAGCTATGGGCCTCCAAGTTGGGGCTCGGGCCTTGTATCGAACCTCCGACTGAGTGGGGCCCCACGGGGGATAGCGTCCCCTGGCTGGGGGCTTCCCCTGCTGGTTCCCTGGGTGGAGGTCGGGGGCATCTGCCTGTAAAGTCTGGGGGTCCTGGGAGGTCCCCTGGCCGAGCTAGGGGCCTCCAAAATCGGACTGGATATCTGGAATCCTGGTGGAATCTGCAGTCTGGGGCTGCTCAGTTATACCATGGGCAGATATAATATGGGCAGTTATACCATAGACAGTTATACCATGGGATTCAGGCTAGGGCAAAAACTTAGACAGGGTGGATGGACCAGGGACTCTTCCCCCTGTCCATGCCCGATTAGGAGAGCTCTCTGCTGGGAGGAGGGAGACTGCATCCCCCCCTGGAAGTGCTGCTGCGCACCTGGTGCTGCTGAGAGGTGCCATCGGGATACAGGGGATGAGTGGGCCTGGGAACCCATTGAGACTTGATTCATGGAATCCTGGGTCTACCGTCCCCCTGGCTGGGGGCTGCCCGGGCCTTCCCGTGCTGGTTCCCTGGGTGGAGGTCAGGGGCATCTGCCTATGAGGTCTGGGGGTCCTGGGAGGTCCCCTGGCCGAGCTAGGGGCCTCCAAATCGGACTTGATATCTGGAATCCTGGGGGAACCTGCAGTCAGGGGCACCTGGGAGCTCCCCTGGCCGAGCTATGGGCCTCCGAGGGCGGGCAGCTCAGTTATACCATGGGCAGTTATACCATGGAATTCAGACATGGCCAAAATCTTAGACATGGTGGATGGACCAGGGCACTCTTCCCCCTGGCCGTGCCCGAGGAGGAGAGCTCTCTCCTGGGAGGAGGGCGACTGCATCCCCCCCCTGGAAGTGCTGTTGCGCACCTGGTGGTGCTGAGAGGTGCCATCAGGATACAGGTGATGAGTGGGCTTGGGGAACCCACTGAGGCTTAATATCTGGTATCCTGGGGCTGACGTCCCCTGGCTGGGGGCTGCCCGGGCCTTCCCATGCTGGTTCCCTGGGGAGAGGTGAGAGGCATCTGCCTGTAAAGTCTGGGGGTCCTGGGAGGTCCCCTGGCCGAGCTATGGGCCTCCAAAGTCGGACTTGATATCTGGAATCCTGGGGCTGGCATCCCCTGGCTGGGGGCTGCCCGGGCCTTCCTGTGCTGGTTCCCTGGGTGGAGGTCAGGGGCATCTGCCTGCCAAGTCTGGGGGTCCTGGGAGGTCCCCTGGCCGAGCTATGGGCCTCCAAAGTCGGACTTGATATCTGGAATCCTGGGGCTGGCATCCCCTGGCTGGGGGCTGCCCGGGCCTTCCTGTGCTGGTTCCCTGGGTGGAGGTCAGGGGCATCTGCCTGCCAAGTCTGGGGGTCCTGGGAGGTCCCCTGGCCGAGCTATGGGCCTCCAAAGTCGGACTTGATATCTGGAATCCTGGGGCTGGCGTCCCCTGGCTGGGGGCTGCCCGGGCCTTCCTGTGCTGGTTCCCTGGGTGGAGGTCAGGGGCATCTGCCTGCCAAGTCTGGGGGTCCTGGGAGGTCCCCTGGCCGAGCTATGGGCCTCCAAAGTCGGACTCGATATCTGGAATCCTGGGGCTGGCGTCCCCTGGCTGGGGGCTGCCCGGGCCTTCCCGTGCTGGTTCCCTGGGTGGAGGTCAGGGGCATCTGCCTGCCAAGTCTGGGGGTCCTGGGAGGTCCCCTGGCCGAGCTATGGGCCTCCAATGTCGGACTTGATATCTGGAATCCTGGGGCTGGCGTCCCCTGGCTGGGGGCTGCCCGGGCCTTCCTGTGCTGGTTCCCTGGGTGGAGGTCAGGGGCATCTGCCTGCCAAGTCTGGGGGTCCTGGGAGGTCCCCTGGCCGAGCTATGGGCCTCCAAAGTCGGACTCGATATCTGGAATCCTGGGGCTGACGTCCCCTGGCTGGGGGCTGCCCGGGCCTTCCCGTGCTGGTTCCCTGGGGAGAGGTGAGAGGCATCTGCCTGTAAAGTCTGGGGGTCCTGGGAGGTCCCCTGGCCGAGCTATGGGCCTCCAAAGTCGGACTTGATATCTGGAATCCTGGGGCTGGCGTCCCCTGGCTGGGGGCTGCCCGGGCCTTCCTGTGCTGGTTCCCTGGGTGGAAGTCAGGGGCATCTGCCTGCCAAGTCTGGGGGTCCTGGGAGGTCCCCTGGCCGAGCTATGGGCCTCCAATGTCGGACTTGATATCTGGAATCCTGGGGCTGGCGTCCCCTGGCTGGGGGCTGCCCGGGCCTTCCCGTGCTGGTTCCCTGGGTGGAGGTCAGGGGCATCTGCCTGCCAAGTCTGGGCGTCCTGGGAGGTCCCCTGGCCGAGCTATGGGCCTCCAAAGTCGGACTCGATATCTGGAATCCTGGGGCTGACGTCCCCTGGCTGGGGGCTGCCCGGGCCTTCCCATGCTGGTTCCCTGGGGAGAGGTGAGAGGCATCTGCCTGTAAAGTCTGGGGGTCCTGGGAGGTCCCCTGGCCGAGCTATGGGCCTCCAAAGTCGGACTTGATATCTGGAATCCTGGGGCTGGCGTCCCCTGGCTGGGGGCTGCCCGGGCCTTCCTGTGCTGGTTCCCTGGGTGGAGGTCAGGGGCATCTGCCTGCCAAGTCTGGGGGTCCTGGGAGGTCCCCTGGCCGAGCTATGGGCCTCCAAAGTCGGACTTGATATCTGGAATCCTGGGGCTGGCATCCCCTGGCTGGGGGCTGCCCGGGCCTTCCTGTGCTGGTTCCCTGGGTGGAGGTCAGGGGCATCTGCCTGCCAAGTCTGGGGGTCCTGGGAGGTCCCCTGGCCGAGCTATGGGCCTCCAAAGTCGGACTTGATATCTGGAATCCTGGGGATGGCGTCCCCTGGCTGGGGGCTGCCCGGGCCTTCCTGTGCTGGTTCCCTGGGTGGAGGTCAGGGGCATCTGCCTGCCAAGTCTGGGGGTCCTGGGAGGTCCCCTGGCCGAGCTATGGGCCTCCAAAGTCGGACTCGATATCTGGAATCCTGGGGCTGACGTCCCCTGGCTGGGGGCTGCCCGGGCCTTCCCATGCTGGTTCCATGGGGAGAGGTGAGAGGCATCTGCCTGTAAAGTCTGGGGGTCCTGGGAGGTCCCCTGGCCGAGCTATGGGCCTCCAAAGTCGGACTTGATATCTGGAATCCTGGGGCTGGCGTCCCCTGGCTGGGGGCTGCCTGGGCCTTCCTGTGCTGGTTCCCTGGGTGGAGGTCAGGGGCATCTGCCTGCCAAGTCTGGGGGTCCTGGGAGGTCCCCTGGCCGAGCTATGGGCCTCCAAAGTCGGACTCGATATCTGGAATCCTGGGGCTGGCGTCCCCTGGCTGGGGGCTGCCCGGGCCTTCCCGAGCTGGTTCCCTGGGTGGAGGTCAGGGGCATCTGCCTGCCAAGTCTGGGGGTCCTGGGAGGTCCCCTGGCCGAGCTATGGGCCTCCAAAGTCGGACTTGATATCTGGAATCCTGGGGCTGGCGTCCCCTGGCTGGGGGCTGCCCGGGCCTTCCTGTGCTGGTTCCCTGGGTGGAGGTCAGGGGCATCTGCCTGCCAAGTCTGGGGGTCCTGGGAGGTCCCCTGGCCGAGCTATGGGCCTCCAAAGTCGGACTCGATATCTGGAATCCTGGGGCTGACGTCCCCTGGCTGGGGGCTGCCCGGGCCTTCCCGTGCTGGTTCCCTGGGGAGAGGTGAGAGGCATCTGCCTGTAAAGTCTGGGGGTCCTGGGAGGTCCCCTGGCCGAGCTATGGGCCTCCAAAGTCGGACTTGATATCTGGAATCCTGGGGCTGGCGTCCCCTGGCTGGGGGCTGCCCGGGCCTTCCTGTGCTGGTTCCCTGGGTGGAGGTCAGGGGCATCTGCCTGCCAAGTCTGGGGGTCCTGGGAGGTCCCCTGGCCGAGCTATGGGCCTCCAAATTCGGACTTGATATCTGGAATCCTGGGGCTGGCATCCCCTGGCTGGGGGCTGCCCGGGCCTTCCCGTGCTGGTTCCCTGGGTGGAGGTCAGGGGCATCTGCCTGCCAAGTCTGGGGGTCCTGGGAGGTCCCCTGGCCGAGCTATGGGCCTCCAAAGTCGGACTTGATATCTGGAATCCTGGGGCTGACGTCCCCTGGCTGGGGGCTGCCCGGGCCTTCCTGTGCTGGTTCCCTGGGTGGAGGTCAGGGGCATCTGCCTGCCAAGTCTGGGGGTCCTGGGAGGTCCCCTGGCCGAGCTATGGGCCTCCAAAGTCGGACTCGATATCTGGAATCCTGGGGCTGACGTCCCCTGGCTGGGGGCTGCCCGGGCCTTCCCGTGCTGGTTCCCTGGGGAGAGGTGAGAGGCATCTGCCTGTAAAGTCTGGGGGTCCTGGGAGGTCCCCTGGCCGAGCTATGGGCCTCCAAAGTCGGACTTGATATCTGGAATCCTGGGGCTGGCGTCCCCTGGCTGGGGGCTGCCCGGGCCTTCCCGTGCTGGTTCCCTGGGTGGAGGTCAGGGGCATCTGCCTGCCAAGTCTGGGGGTCCTGGGAGGTCCCCTGGCCGAGCTATGGGCCTCCAAAGTCGGACTCGATATCTGGAATCCTGGGGCTGACGTCCCCTGGCTGGGGGCTGCCCGGGCCTTCCCGTGCTGGTTCCCTGGGTGGAGGTCAGGGGCATCTGCCTGCCAAGTCTGGGGGTCCTCGGACCTACCCTGGCCGAGCTATGGGCCTCCAGGGGCGGGCTGCTCGGTTATACCATGGGCCAGTGCTACTGCTGAGGTTTACCATGGGCCAGCTCGACTGGCCAGCGGGGCTGAAGGTCCTTAATGCAGGGTGAGGAGGGCTTAAGTGTGAGTGCCCAGGACCGCCTGGTGCACTAGGCGTGGTGGACGGACCAGGGCGCCTCCAAAGTCGGGCTGCTCGGTTATACCATGGGCCAGTGCTACTGCTGAGGTTTACCATGGGCCAGCTCGACTGGCCAGCGGGGCTGAAGGACCTTAATGCAGGGTGAGGAGGGCTTAAGTGTGGGTGCCCAGGACCGCCTGGTGCACTAGGCATGGTGGACGGACCAGGGCGCCTCCAAAGTCGGGCTGCTCGGTTATACCATGGGCCAGTGCTACTGCTGAGGTTTACCATGGGCCAGCTCGACTGGCCAGCGGGGCTGAAGGTCCTTAATGCACGGTGAGGAGGGCTTAAGAGTGGGTGCCCAGGACCGCCTGGTGCGCCAGGTTAGGGTTAGCTGCCCGGGACTTCCAGGGGAGCCTGCCCCAGCCCTAAGTGGAGCTCCCCCGCCCTGGGAGTAGGGTTAGCTGCCCGGGACTTCCAGGGGAGCCTGCCCCAGCCCTAAGTGGAGCTCCCCAGCCCTGGGAGTAGGGTTAGCTGCCCGGGACTTCCAGGGGAGCCTGCCCCAGCCCTAAGTGGAGCTCCCCAGCCCTGGGAGTAGGGTTAGCTGCCCGGGACTTCCAGGGGAGCCTGCCCCAGCCCTAAGTGGAGCTCCCCCGCCCTGGGAGTAGGGTTAGCTGCCCGGGACTTCCAGGGGAGCCTGCCCCAGCCCTAAGTGGAGCTCCCCCGCCCTGGGAGTAGGGTTAGCTGCCCGGGACTTCCAGGGGAGCCTGCCCCAGCCCTAAGTGGAGCTCCCCAGCCCTGGGAGTAGGGTTAGCTGCCCGGGACTTCCAGGGGAGCCTGCCCCAGCCCTAAGTGGAGCTCCCCAGCCCTGGGAGTAGGGTTAGCTGCCCGGGACTTCCAGGGGAGCCTGCCCCAGCCCTAAGTGGAGCTCCCCCGCCCTGGGAGTAGGGTTAGCTGCCCGGGACTTCCAGGGGAGCCTGCCCCAGCCCTAAGTGGAGCTCCCCAGCCCTGGGAGTAGGGTTAGCTGCCCGGGACTTCCAGGGGAGCCTGCCCCAGCCCTAAGTGGAGCTCCCCAGCCCTGGGAGTAGGGTTAGCTGCCCGGGACTTCCAGGGGAGCCTGCCCCAGCCCTAAGTGGAGCTCCCCAGCCCTGGGAGTAGGGTTAGCTGCCCGGGACTTCCAGGGGAGCCTGCCCCAGCCCTAAGTGGAGCTCCCCAGCCCTGGGAGTAGGGTTAGCTGCCCGGGACTTCCAGGGGAGCCTGCCCCAGCCCTAAGTGGAGCTCCCCAGCCCTGGGAGTAGGGTTAGCTGCCCGGGACTTCCAGGGGAGCCTGCCCCAGCCCTAAGTGGAGCTCCCCAGCCCTGGGAGTAGGGTTAGCTGCCCGGGACTTCCAGGGGAGCCTGCCCCAGCCCTAAGTGGAGCTCCCCAGCCCTGGGAGTAGGGTTAGCTGCCCGGGACTTCCAGGGGAGCCTGCCCCAGTCCTAAGTGGAGCTCCCCCGCCCTGGGAGTATGGTTACCTGCCCGGGACTTCCAGGGGAGGCTGCCCCAGCCCCGAGTGGAGCTCCCCCAGCCTGGGACTTCCAGGGAGGCTGCCCCAGCCCCGAGTGGAGCTCCCCCAGCCTGGGACTTCCAGGGGAGGCTGCCCCAGCCCCGAGTGGAGCTCCCCCAGCCTGGGACTTCCAGGGAGGCTGCCCCAGCCCCGAGTGGAGCTCCCCCAGCCTGGGACTTCCAGGGGAGGCTGCCCCAGCCCTAAGTGGAGCTCCCCAGCCCTGGGAGTAGGGTTAGCTGCCCGGGACTTCCAGGGGAGGCTGCCCCAGCCCCGAGTGCTGCTCCCCCAGCCTGGGACTTCCAGGGGAGGCTGCCCCAGCCCCGAGTGGAGCTCCCCCAGCCTGGGACTTCCAGGGGAGGCTGCCCCAGCCCCAAGTGGAGCTCCCCCAGCCTGGGACTTCCAGGGGAGGCTGGCCCAGGGCTCCAGCGGTCTTCCCCAGCCCATCAGAGTCACTTTTGGGGCAATTTCCCAAAAAGTGGTCCCAGTCCAAAAACCAAGTCCCTGGGGCCTGGCCCAGGGCTCCAGGGGCCTTCCCCAGCCCTTCAGGGTCACTTTCTGGGCAAGTTCCAAAAATCAAGTCTGGGTTCCAAAAATCAAGTCCCTGGGGCCTGGCCCAGGGCTCCAGGGGCCTTCCCCAGCCCATCAGAGTCACTTTCTGGGCAAGTTCCAAGAATCAAGTCTGGGTTCCAAAAATCAAGTCCCTGGGGCTCCAGGGGCCTTCCCCAGCCCATCAGAGTCACTTTTGGGGCAAGTTCCAAAAATCAAGTCTGGGTTCCAAAAGTCAAGTCCCTGGGGCCTGGCCCAGGGCTCCAGGGGCCTTCCCCGGCCCATCAGAGTCACTTTCTGGGCAAATTCCAAAAATCGAGTCTGGATTCCAAGAATCGAGTCCCTGGGGAAAAAGGCAATTCTGGGTTCCAGAAGTCATGTCTCCTGTCCCAGCCTACCCCCTAGAGTCCAACAGACCCAGATCCTAGCCGATTATGCTAAGCTAGCCAAATTCCCAGGACTAGATTCTTGGATTCCAACTTGCCATTACGGATGAACGGTTGCAATCCGTTGTGACCGCTCACATCGGTTTGCGTCCAAATCTGCAGTCCCGTCAATGGGGAGCGTTCCACAAATCGAGTCCATTCGCCTAACCCTAACCCTAACCCTAACCCTAACCTAACCCTAACCCTAACCCTAACCCTTAACCCTAACCCTAACCCTAACCCCTAACCCCTAACCCTAACCCTAACCCTAACCTAACCCTAACCCTAACCCTAACCCTAATTAGGAAAATGAAGGAGAATAGACTCTTAAGGCGGAATTCGATTCCACAAATCAAGTCCGAAATTTCAGAAAGCTATTAAATGATAATCCTGCAGCATAGGTCGCTTTTTGGGATTGTGTAGAAGGTTATTACAGATTTTTTGACACCTTTGAAATAAATTTTCGATCTTCTTATGATTTTATACCGCAATAAAACCCCTTAAGCCTAATTACCACTAATTATTGTTGCAATATACTACCCTGTCACAGGGTGGCCGTTGTAAAAACTAGGTTTATGGATTCCGGACTACTTTTTTGGAACTTGCTCCAATAGGCTGGGACACCCCCCTGGATGCTAGGCCACGCCCCCCCAGACTTGATTTTTGGAATTGGGACTAGTTTTTTGGAACTTGCCCCAAACTTAATTCTGATAGGCTGGGACACACCCCTAGACCCTAGGCCACGCCCCCCAGACTCGATTTTTGGAATTGGGACTAGTTTTTTGGAACTTGCCCCAAACTTGATTCTGATAGGCTGGGACACACCCCTGGAACATGGGCCACGCCCCCCAGACTCGATTTTTGGAATTGGGACTAGTTTTTGGGAACTTGCCCCAAACTTAATTCTGATAGGCTGGGACACACCCCTGGACCCTGGGCCACGCCCCCCAGACTCGATTTATGGATCCGAGCCTACTTTTCTGGAAATCGCTCGAAACTTAATTCCGATATGCCGGCACGTGCCCCCGGACCCCAGGCCACTCCCCCAAAGTGTTTTTTGGGAAACCGGGACCGAGTTCCAAAAAACTAGTCCGAGTTCCAAAAATCAAGTCCGACCGTCTCGCACCTAAAACGGGGTCGAATTGTAACAAATGCTGTATCGGTAGATAGCCCTAAGCGAGACGAAAAGGGGGATACTCGTCTGACGTCCGTACGACTTTCCTGTCCCGAACGGCGGCCCGAAACGCACTCGGAAAAAGGCCTCATAAAAATTGTTGGAAATATTCACAAAAAATCAGGAAAAGGTGCTATTGACTCGCAATTGAGGCTACCCCCCCTAAATCGCGGGCGTTGAGCGCGCCTGACTTGGAACCGAGTCCCTAGCACCTTCCTGTCCCGAGATACACCCGAAGGTGAAAGGTCAGAAAAAAAGTGTAAAAATATTCGTGAAAAATTACCCGAATGTCCGTGCGGCTTCAAAATCGTCACACACCCTAACTCTGGGTCCGCGATCGTGGCCGAGGCGTCCGCTGAACCTAGGCCCAAAAAAATCGACCGTTTTTGGAGGGAAAATGAAATTCCAACCGGCAAGTCTAAGCAATGGCGTCGGGTTTGGACTCGTTCAGGAAATCGAGTCCAAAGTCCTAACCGAGTGATTTCCAGAGCCATTTCACCCACTTGAAAGTCAGAAAAGTAATTTCTGATGGGCTATTGTGTTTCAGCATCCCATATAAGCCCTGGGAGTGGGGGAAAAAAAATAAAAATTTTTGGAAGATTTTAGGCCCACGGTGTCGAGTAAGGGTATTAGGCCTTTGACATAGGGGCTGGCCACGAGGCCTATTTTTTTTTTTTTTCAAAAATCCATTAAATATGGTTACCCTGAGCCTCACACATCCTTTTTTTGTACACATACAACTTTCAGCCTGCAAAAGGGCTCGCTCTGAAGTGAAGGAGTTACAATTACGGCTTTAGGCAAATAGACTTGATTTCCGGAACGAGTCCTAACCTAACTCATTGCTTAGACATTGCCGGTTGGAATTTCATTTTCCCTCCAAAAACGGTCAATTTTTTTGGGCCTAGGTTTCGCGGACGCCTCGGCCACGATCGGGGACCCCGAGTTAGGGCTTGCTAAGGTTTTGAAGCCGCGGGGAGATTCGGGTAATTTTTCACGAATATTTTTACACTTTTTTTCTGACCTTTCACCTTTGGGCGTATCTCGGGACAGGAAGGTGCTAGAGACTCGGTTCTGAGTCAGGCGCGCTCAGCGCCCTCGATTTAGGGGGGGTAGACTCGATTCCGGGTCAATAGCACCTTTTCCTGATTTTTTTGTGAATATTTCCAACTATTTTTACGAGGCCTTTGGCCGAGTGCGTTTTGGGCCGCCGTTCCGGACAGGAAGGTCGTACGGACGTCAGACGAGTACCCGCAGTTACGTCTCGCTTCGGGCTATCGCCCGAAAGGGGCGCGAGACCCTAGCCCGAAAAGGCTTGCCGTGATTGGACAAAATCTAAATTCCAACAGGTAATGTCTAAGCAATGGAGGCCACAACTCAAGTCCAATCTCCTAACCTAAGTGTGTGGGGGATGGGCAGTAGCAGCTGAGAGCTTCTTCTAAGAGCTTTTCTTTGACTGTGACAAGGCCCCGAACTGGATTTTTGGAATTCAGGCTCGATTTTTGGAATTGAGGCTTGATTTTTGGAATTGAGACTCGATTTTTGGAATTGAGGCTTGATTTTTGATATTTTTTATCTCTGGGGCAAGTTCGGGTTGTGACTTGATGTCTGGAACTTGATATCTGGAATTCAGACTTAATACCTTGAACCCATTATGTTTCACACTTGATATCTGGAATTCAGACTTGATATCTGGAACAAATTAGGGTTGGGACTTGATATCTGGAACTGGACACCAAAAAAGCATTTAATTGCAATTCAATAACTTTAATGCACTTCCATATCTTTGATAAAGCCACAATTTAATGCACTTCCATATCTTTAATAAAGCCACACCCCCCAGACTCGATTTTTGGAATTGGGACTAGTTTTTTGGAACTTGCTCCAAACTCAACTCTGATAGGCTGGGGCACCAACCCTGGCCCTAAGGCACACCCCACCCGACTCGGTTTCTGGGTTCCAGACTACTTTTTTGGGACTTGCTCCAAACTCAATTCTGATGTGCGGGCATGTGCCACCAGACCATAAGACACTTCACCACACTCTTTTCTTTGGAAAACAGACAACTTCATCAGGAAAAACCCTTATATCTCACTCCCTGAAAGACATTGGAGGAAACTTACACCACAGGGTCGTACAGACTGGGCTCCTCTATCAAATTCCAGTGCTATTACACTAGGATTAGGGTTAATTCCAAAAATCGAGTCTCAATTCCAAAAATCGAGTCTCAATTCCAAAAATCAAGTCTCAATTCCAAAAATCAAGTCTCAAACTCCTAACCGAGACTTGTTATTTGGAATTGAGACTTGATTTTTGGAATTGAGACTCGATTTTTGGAATTGAGACTCGATTTTTGGAATTGAGGCTTGATTTTTGTTATTTTTGATCTCTGGGGCAAAGTAGGGTTGTGACTTGTTGTCTGGAACTTGATATCTGGAATTCAGACTTACTACCTTGAACCCATTAGGTTTCACACTTGATATCTGGAATTCAGACTTGATATGTGGAACAAATTAGGGTTGGGACTTGATATCTGGAACTGGACACCAAGAAAGCATTTTATTGCAATTCAATAACTTTAATGCACTTCCATGTCTTTAATAAAGCCACAATTTAATGCACTTCCATATCTTTAATGAAGCCACACCCTCCAGACTGGATTTTTGGACTTCAGACTACTTTTTTGGAACTTGCTCAAAACTCAATTCTGATAGGCTGGGGCACCAACCCTGGCCCTAAGCCACAGCCCACCCGACTCGGTTTCTGGGTTCCAGACTACTTTTTTGGGACTTGCTCCAAACTCAATTCTGATGTGCTGACATGTGCCACCAGACCATAAGACACTTCACCACAATCTTTTCTTTGGAAAACAGACAACTTCATCAGGAAAAACCGTTATATCTCGCTCCCTGAAAGACATTGGAGGAAACTTTCACCACAGGGTCGTACAGACTGGGCTCCTCTATCAAATTCCAGTGCTATTACACTAGGATTAGGGTTAATTCCAAAAATCAAGTCTCAATTCCAAAAATCGAGTCTCAATTCCAAAAATCAAGTCTCAATTCCAAAAATCAAGTCTCAAACTCCTAACCGAGACTTGATATTTGGAATTGAGACTTGATTTTTGGAATTGAGACTCGATTTTTGGAATTGAGACTCGATTTTTGGAATTGAGGCTTGATTTTTGTTATTTTTGATCTCTGGGGCAAAGTAGGGTTGTGACTTGATGTCTGGAACTTGATATCTGGAATTCAGACTTAATACCTTGAACCCATTAGGTTTCACACTTGATATCTGGAATTCAGACTTGATATCTGGAACAAATTAGGGTTGGGACTTGATATCTGGAACTGGACACCAAAAAAGCATTTTATTGCAATTCAATAACTTTAATGCACTTCCATGTCTTTAATAAAGCCACAATTTAATGCACTTCCATATCTTTAATGAAGCCACACCCTCCAGACTGGATTTTTGGACTTCAGACTACTTTTTTGGAACTTGCTCAAAACTCAATTCTGATAGGCTGGGTAACCAACCCTGGCCCTAAGCCACAGCCCACCCGACTCGGTTTCTGGTTTCCAGACTACTTTTTTGGGACTTGCTCCAAACTCAATTCTGATGTGCTGACATGTGCCACCAGACCATAAGACACTTCACCACACTCTTTTCTTTGGAAAACAGACAACTTCATCAGGAAAAACCCTTATATCTCGCTCCCTGAAAGACATTGGAGGAAACTTTCACCACAGGGTCGTACAGACTGGGCTCCTCTATCAAATTCCAGTGCTATTACACTAGGATTAGGGTTAATTCCAAAAATCGAGTCTCAATTCCAAAAATCAAGTCTCAATTCCAAAAATCAAGTCTCAATTCCAAAAATCAAGTCTCAAACTCCTAACCGAGACTTGATATTTGGAATTGAGACTTGATTTTTGGAATTGAGACTCGATTTTTGGAATTGAGACTTGATTTTTGGAATTGAGACTCGATTTTTGGAATTGAGACTTGATTTTTGGAATTGAGGCTTGATTTTTGTTATTTTTGATCTCTGGGGCAAAGTAGGGTTGTGACTTGATGTCTGGAACTTGATATCTGGAATTCAGACTTAATACCTTGAACCCATTAGGTTTCACACTTGATATCTGGAATTCAGACTTGATATCTGGAACAAATTAGGGTTGGGACTTGATATCTGGAACTGGACACCAAAAAAGCATTTTATTGCAATTCAATAACTTTAATGCACTTCCATGTCTTTAATAAAGCCACAATTTAATGCACTTCAATATCTTTAATGAAGCCACACCATCCTGACTGGATTTTTGGACTTCAGACTACTTTTTTGGAACTTGCTCCAAACTCAATTCTGATAGGCTGGGGCACCAACCCTGGCCCTAAGCCACAGCCCACCCAACTCGGTTTCTGGGTTCCAGACTACTTTTTTGGAACTTGCTCCAACCTCAATTCTGATGTGCTGACATGTGCCACCAGACCATAAGACACTTCACCACACTCTTTTCTTTGGAAAACAGACAACTTCATCAGGAAAAACCCTTATATCTCGCTCCCTGAAAGACATTGGAGGAAACTTTCACCACAGGGTCGTACAGACTGGGCTCCTCTATCAAATTCCAGTGCTATTACACTAGGATTAGGGTTAATTCCAAAAATCGAGTCTCAATTCCAAAAATCGAGTCTCAATTCCAAAAATCAAGTCTCAATTCCAAAAATCAAGTCTCAAACTCCTAACCGAGACTTGATATTTGGAATTGAGACTTGATTTTTGGAATTGAGACTCGATTTTTGGAATTGAGACTCGATTTTTGGAATTGAGGCTTGATTTTTGTTATTTTTGATCTCTGGGGCAAAGTAGGGTTGTGACTTGATGTCTGGAACTTGATATCTGGAATTCAGACTTAATACCTTGAACCCATTAGGTTTCACACTTGATATCTGGAATTCAGACTTGATATCTGGAACAAATTAGGGTTGGGACTTGATATCTGGAACTGGACACCAAAAAAGCATTTTATTGCAATTCAATAACTTTAATGCACTTCCATGTCTTTAATAAAGCCACAATTTAATGCACTTCCATATCTTTAATGAAGCCACACCCTCCAGACTGGATTTTTGGACTTCAGACTACTTTTTTGGAACTTGCTCAAAACTCAATTCTGATAGGCTGGGGCACCAACCCTGGCCCTAAGCCACAGCCCACCCGACTCGGTTTCTGGGTTCCAGACTACTTTTTTGGGACTTGCTCCAAACTCAATTCTGATGTGCTGACATGTGCCACCAGACCATAAGACACTTCACCACACTCTTTTCTTTGGAAAACAGACAACTTCATCAGGAAAAACCCTTATATCTCGCTCCCTGAAAGACATTGGAGGAAACTTTCACCACAGGGTCGTACAGACTGGGCTCCTCTATCAAATTCCAGTGCTATTACACTAGGATTAGGGTTAATTCCAAAAATCGAGTCTCAATTCCAAAAATCGAGTCTCAATTCCAAAAATCAAGTCTCAATTCCAAAAATCAAGTCTCAAACTCCTAACCGAGACTTGATATTTGGAATTGAGACTTGATTTTTGGAATTGAGACTCGATTTTTGGAATTGAGACTTGATTTTTGGAATTGAGGCTTGATTTTTGTTATTTTTGATCTCTGGGGCAAAGTAGGGTTGTGACTTGATGTCTGGAACTTGATATCTGGAATTCAGACTTAATACCTTGAACCCATTAGGTTTCACACTTGATATCTGGAATTCAGACTTGATATCTGGAACAAATTAGGGTTGGGACTTGATATCTGGAACTGGACACCAAAAAAGCATTTTATTGCAATTCAATAACTTTAATGCACTTCCATGTCTTTAATAAAGCCACAATTTAATGCACTTCCATATCTTTAATGAAGCCACACCCTCCAGACTGGATTTTTGGACTTCAGACTACTTTTTTGGAACTTGCTCAAAACTCAATTCTGATAGGCTGGGGCACCAACCCTGGCCCTAAGCCACAGCCCACCCAACTCGGTTTCTGGGTTCCAGACTACTTTTTTGGAACTTGCTCCAACCTCAATTCTGATGTGCTGACATGTGCCACCAGACCATAAGACACTTCACCACACGCTTTTCTTTGGAAAACAGACATCTTCATCAGGAAAAACCCTTATATCTCGCTCCCTGAAAGACATTGGAGGAAACTTTCACCACAGGGTCGTGCAGACTGGGCTCCTCTATCAAATTCCAGTGCTATTACACTAGGATTAGGGTTAATTCCAAAAATCAAGTCTCAATTCCAAAAATCGAGTCTCAATTCCAAAAATCAAGTCTCAATTCCAAATATCAAGTCTCAATTCCAAAAATCGAGTCTCAATTCCAAAAATCAAGTCTCAAACTCCTAACCCTAATCCTAACCGAGACTTGATTTTTGGAATTGAGACTCAATTTTTGGAATTGAGACTCGATTTTTGGAATTGAGACTTGATTTTTGGAATTGAGACTTGATTTTTGGAATTGAGACTTGATTTTTGGAATTGAGGCTTGATTTTTGTTATTTTTGATCTCTGGGGCAAATTAGGGTTGGGACTTGATGTCTGGAACTTGATATCTGGAATTCAGACTTAATACCTTGAACCCATTAGGTTTCACACTTGATATCTGGAATTCAGACTTGATGTCTGGAACAAATTAGGGTTGGGACTTGATATCTGGAACTGGACACCAAAAAAGCATTTTATTGCAATTCAATAACTTTAATGCACTTCCATATCTTTAAAAAAGCCACAGTTTAATGCACTTCCATATCTTTAATGAAGCCACACCCTCCAGACTGGATTTTTGGACTTCAGACTACTTTTTTGGAACTTGCTCCAAACTCAACTCTGATAGGCTGGGGCACCAACCCTGGCCCTAAGGCACACCCCACCCGACTCGGTTTCTGGGTTCCAGACTACTTTTTTGGGACTTGCTCCAAACTCAATTCTGATGTGCTGACATGTGCCACCAGACCATAAGACACTTCACCACACTCTTTTCTTTGGAAAACAGACAACTTCATCAGGAAAAACCCTTATATCTCGCTCCCTGAAAGACATTGGAGGAAACTTTCACCACAGGGTCGTACAGACTGGGCTCCTCTATCAAATTCCAGTGCTATTACACTAGGATTAGGGTTAATTCCAAAAATCGAGTCTCAATTCCAAAAATCGAGTCTCAATTCCAAAAATCGAGTCTCAATTCCAAAAGTCAAGTCTCAAACTCCTAACCGAGACTTGATTTTTGGAATTGAGACTTGATTTTTGGAATTGAGACTCGATTTTTGGAATTGAGACTTGATTTTTGGAATTGAGGCTTGATTTTTGATATTTTTGATCTCTGGGGCAAATTAGGGTTGTCACTTGATGTCTGGAACTTGATATCTGGAATTCAGACTTAATATCTTGAACCCACTAGGGTTCACACTTGATATCTGGAATTCAGACTTGATATCTGGAGCAAAGTAGGGTTGTGACATGATGTCTGGACCCTGGACACCAAGAAAACATTTTATTGCAATTCAATAACTTTAATGCACTTCCATATCTTTAGTAAGCCAAAAAACCTTTAAAGAAATACAATAACATCAAACATTTCAAAACACACTTTTAATAGAACAGCATGGAACAGAAGGTCATGGGGACACTTTGGGCTTGTTCTCCCACAGCCCTAAATCCTCCTGGGGAAAGTTGTTAGGAGCATGTTTCAGGCCATTTGGAGTGTATCGGTGCCTGTTTTGGAGACATTTAAATTTGATATTGAACTCTTTTAGTTTGAGCCTAGGCTCGTAAGCCCCAACACCACGTCAAGGTAGAGTTCACGTTGGGGTTGTTAACACAATGTGGTTTTGTCTAAGCAATGGGTCGGGTTAGGACTCGTTCCGGAAATCGAGTCCAAAGTCCTAACCGAGTGATTTCCAGAGCCATTTCACCCACTTGAAAGCCAGAAAAGTCATTTCTGATGGGCTATTGTGTTTCAGCATCCCATATAAGCCCTGGGAGTGCGGGGAAAAAAAATATTTTTTTGGATGAGTTTAGGCCCACGGTGTCGAGTAAAGGTATTAGGCCTTTGACCCATCCGTAGGGTCTGGCAACGAGGCCAATTTTTTTTTTTCAAAAATACGTTAAATATGGTTACCCTGAGCACCATGCATCCTTTTTTGTACACATACAACTTTCAGCCTGCAATAGGGCTCGCTCTGAAGTGAAGGAGTTAGGGTTAGCGGGTTAGGAAAATAGACTTCATTTCCGGAATTAGGCCTATTGACAGTATCCTATACCTGGAACGAGGCCTAACCTTTCAAAAACATTTAACACTACAAGTCCCAGCATTTTTCTGTCTACCTAGAAGACCCACATAGGGGCCGTTTGGCCCGACCGCTTTTCCCTTATGCACTCCTTTTGTTATGGTAATGAGGCTGTTAGTGGCAGTGTGTGGGGGGAGGGGGTCACCCTTCACACACTTCACACTTCAGTGGTGAAGTCATGTTGGCTGCTTCTGTGAGAATGAGGAATAAAAACACATTCTATTCTAAAATGTGAACATGTGACTGTCCCATGTGACCATAACATTTATCCCCATGGCAATTAATCAATTGAACAAGATATGGGAGATACATACTTAAAACTACACTTTAATGTACAAATGATTCCTTTTAACATTTCTAGCATTGATTGATGCCTCTGACCAGTGGTCTGTATTTATTTACACGTTTTGCTATTTATTGTGTTGTGATGGGTTTTTTTATTGTATGTGTTTTTTGTCACTCTGCTGTGCTGTAAGACAAATTGCCTTTTTTAAGGACATTAAAGCTTTCAACTCAAGTCAAGACGAGTCATAACGACTCATGTGACTGCAACCAGACAATTGTTTGATGGATAAATACCTCAGTGCACATGGACTATCGCTTCAGTTCCCTCAAGAATTTTGTGGTGAAAGAAGCTCCTCTCCAAGGAACGAAGATGCAGAGATTCAACAGGCATTGGAAATGATCCTGGATGGAGCAAACCCTTGCGACAAGTTCAAGTGGCTCCAGCCGTGTGCCACTATCAGCCACATTTCCATAACAAAATGAGTGTCCAGAGGGAGGACTTGAGGCCAATTGGCCCTCTTGTGGGTTTTCTAGGTAAAAAGGCCAAATGGCCCCTCTCTGGGAAAAAAATCATGTCTCCAAAATAGGTAAGGTTAGCGGGTTAGGGAAATAGACTTGATTTCCGGATTTAGGCCTATTGACAGTATCCTATACCCGGAACGAGGCCTAACCTTTCACAAAAACATTTTTTTAAAAATCATGTCTCCAAAATAGGTAGACTCCAAATGGGCTGAAACCTGCTCCTAACACCTTCCCCTGGGAAGTTTTTTGGCAAGTGGGACTTGGGCAAATTTTCACTACCGGCCTTCCATTGAAATGAATGGGTTAGGGTTTGTTTTTGAATAACTCTGAAACTAAAGGTCCTACGGCTTCGCGGATGCGTCGGCCACGATCGGGGACCACGACTTAGTGTGTGCGACGATTTTGAAGCCGCGGGGACATTCGGGTAATTTTTCACGAATATTTTTACACTTTTTTTCTGACCTGTGACCTTTGGGTGTATCTCAGGACAGGAAGGTGCTAGAGACTCGGTTCCGAGTCAGGCGCGCTCGGCGCCCTCGATTTAGGGGGGGTAGACTTGATTCTGGGTCAATAGCACCTTTTCCTGATTTTTTTGTGAATATTTCCAACAATTTTTACGAGGCCTTTTGCCGAGTGCGTTTCGGGCCGCCGTTCCGGACAGGAAGGTCGTACGGACGTCAGACGAGTATCCCCCGTTTCGTCTCGCTTAGGGCTATCTACCGATAGGGGCGCGAGGCCCTAGCCCGAAAAGGCGGGCCGTGATTGGACGAAATCAAAATTCCAACCGGCAAGTCTAAGCAATGGGGTCGGGTTAGGACTCGTTCCGGAAATCAAGTCCAAAGTCCTAACCGAGTGATTTCCAGAGTCATTTCCCCCACTTGAAAGTCAGAAAAGTCATTTCTGATGGGCTATTGTGTTTCACCATCCCATATAAGCCCTGGGAGTGGGGAAAAAATAAAAATAAAAATTGGATGATTTTAGGCCCACGGTGTCGAGTAAGGGTATTAGGCCTTGGACGTAGGGTCTGGCGACGAGGCCGATTTTTTTTTTTCAAAAATCCATTAAATATGGTTACCCTGAGCCCCACGCATCCTCTTTGTACACATACACCTTTCAGCCTGCAAAAGGGCTGGCTCTGAAGTGAAGGAGTCAGGGTTAGCGGGTTAGGGAAATAGACTTCATTTCCGGAATTAGGCCTATTGACAGTATCCTATACCCGGAACGAGGCCTAACCTTTCAAAAACATTTTTTAAAAAATCATGTTGCAGTTGCAAAGAGAATTTACTACTAACGCAAACTTTACAGCACATCAGGGAAAAAAGGACAAAAAAGGCTACCGGTAAACCCACTGAACTTTTTTATATGCAAACGCTGCGCTCGCAGTAATCCGTGGGCATGACAAATGTTTGTTCCTTACCTGTGATTGGTTTAAACTTTCTTTCTCAGTGGTGTGTAGTAAAATATCTTCAGTTAAAGTGAACAAACTGCCTGTGAAAGGGCTAATGGTTAAAATGGTTCTTACTTTACAACTGGTTTTCTGTTCAGTTATATTTGTTCAGCAACATATTACCTGAATGATTACAAATTGTTAAAATATACTTAATTTACCTTATACATAAATATTTATATATTGTTGCCTAATTAACTTGGGTTTTGTTATAGAAAAACAAGCATTTATTCATACATGCTTTGTTGTAGAAAAACAGGCATTTATTCATACATTTATTTTATGTTTGTATGTTTAAAGGTTTTTAACCTTCTAGCTTCTACTTCTGATTCTGGTTCTATGTTTTGTTCTGGGAAAACCCACTACTACCACAATTATACTATAACGTCAGTTCCACTGAAAACCAATAAAATACAAGACGAGTGGAATGCTGTGTCCGAGTCCTTCCCTTTCAAGTGTGGGAAACCCTGATGCTCACATACACTTGACAGACCCTGTGTTTGACTTACATCTCTGTTGTTGTTGTGAAAAGTAGTGTGGGGGAAGGGCATCAGCAGCAGAGAGCTTCTGTGTGGGTGGGGAGGGGCAATAGCAGCAGAGAGCTTCTTCTAAGAGCATTTCTTTGACAAGACCCAGACTGGATTTTCCAAAAAAACACCTTGGCGGCGTGGCTTAGGGTCCTAAGGCGTGTCCCAGCACGTCAAAATTGAGTTTGGACCAGGATAGGACATTGGACTTCAATACCAGAATTAGGCCTATTGACAGTATCCTATACCCGGAACGAGGCCTAACCGTTCAAAAACATTTTTAAAAAAAATCATGTATCCAAAATAGGTAGACTCCAAATGGGCTGAAACGTGCTCCTAACGTCTTCCCCCGGGAAGTTCTTTGGCAAGTGGGACTTGGGAAGTTTTCACGACTGGCCTTCCATTGAAATGAATGGGTTAGTGTTTGTTTTTGAATAACTCTGAAACTAAAGGACCTACGGCTTCGCGGACACCTCAGCCACGATCGGGGACCCCGAGTTAGGGTGTGTGACGATTTTGAAGCAGCGGGGACATTCGGGTTATTTTTCACGAATATTTTTACACTTTTTTTCTGACCTGTGACCTTTGGGTGTATCTCAGGACAGGAAGGTGCTAGAGACTCGGTTCCGAGTCAGGCGCGCTCGGCGCCCTCGATTTAGGGGGGGTAGACTTGATTCTGGGTCAATAGCACCTTTTCCTGATTTTTTTGTGAATATTTCCAACAATTTTTACGAGGCCTTTTGCCGAGTGCGTTTCGGGCCGCCGTTCCGGACAGGAAGGTCGTACGGACGTCAGACGAGTATCCCCCGTTTCGTCTCGCTTAGGGCTATCTACCGATAGGGGCGCGAGGCCCTAGCCCGAAAAGGCGGGCCGTGATTGGACGAAATCAAAATTCCAACCGGCAAGTCTAAGCAATGGGGTCGGGTTAGGACTCGTTCCGGAAATCAAGTCCAAAGTCCTAACCGAGTGATTTCCAGAGTCATTTCCCCCACTTGAAAGTCTGAAAAGTCATTTCTGATGGGCTATTGTGTTTCACCATCCCATATAAGCCCTGGGAGTGGGGAAAAAATAAAAATAAAAATTGGATGATTTTAGGCCCACGGTGTCGAGTAAGGGTATTAGGCCTTGGACGTAGGGTCTGGCGACGAGGCCGATTTTTTTTTTTCAAAAATCCATTAAATATGGTTACCCTGAGCCCCACGCATCCTCTTTGTACACATACACCTTTCAGCCTGCAAAAGGGCTGGCTCTGAAGTGAAGGAGTCAGGGTTAGCGGGTTAGGGAAATAGACTTCATTTCCGGAATTAGGCCTATTGACAGTATCCTATTCCCGGAACGAGGCCTAACCTTTCAAATACATTTTTTAAAAATCATGTATCCAAAATAGGTAGACTCCAAATGGGCTGAAACATGCTCCTAACACCTTCCCCTGGGAAGTTCTTTGGCAAGTGGGACTTGGGAGGTTTTCACTACCGGCCTTCCATTGAAATGAACGGGTTAGTGTTTGTTTTTGAATAACTCTGAAACTAAAGGTCCTACGGCTTCGCGGACACCTCGGCCACGATCGGGGACCCCGAGTTAGGGGGTGGGACGAATCTGAAACCGCGGGGACATTCGGGTAATTTTTCACGAATATTTTTACACTTTTTTTCTGACCTGTGAGCTTTGGGCGTATCTCGGGACAGGAAGGTGCTAGACACTCGGTTCCGAGTCAGGCGCGCTCGGCGCCCTCGATTTAGGGGGGGTAGACCAGATTCCGGGTCGATGGCACCTCTTCCTGATTTTTTGTGAATATTTCTGACTATTTTTACGAGGCCTTCGGCCTAGTGCGTTTCGGGCCGCCGTTCCGGACGGGAAGGTCGTACGGACGTCGGACGAGTATCCCCCGTTCCGTCTCGCTCGGGGCTATCTACCGATGGG
This sequence comes from Neoarius graeffei, assembly GCF_027579695.1. Taxonomy (NCBI): domain Eukaryota; kingdom Metazoa; phylum Chordata; class Actinopteri; order Siluriformes; family Ariidae; genus Neoarius; species Neoarius graeffei. The sequence goes on from NC_083570.1 coordinate 60,435, forward strand.
GGCGCGAGGCCCTAGCCCGAAAAGGCGGTCCGTGATCGGACGAAATCAAAATTCCAACCGGCAAGTCTAAGCGATGGGGTCGGGTTAGGACTCGTTCCGGAAATCAAGTCCAAAGTCCTAACCGAGTGATTTCCAGAGCCATTTCACCCACTTGAAAGTCAGAAAAGTCATTTCTGATAGGCTATTGTGTTTCAGCATCCCATATAAGCCCTGGGAGTGGGGGGAAAAAAAATAAAAAATTTGGGATGATTTTAGGCCCACGGTGTCGAGTAAGGGTATTAGGCCTTGGACGTAGGGTCTGGCGACGAGGCCGATTTTTTTTTTCAAAAATCCGTTAAATACGGTTACCCTGAGCCCCACGCATCCTCTTTGTACACATACAACTGTCAGCCTGCAAAAGGGCTCACTCTGAAGTGAAGGAATCAGTGTTAGCGGGTTAGGGAAATAGACTTCATTTCCGGAACGAATCCTAACCTAACTCATTGCTTAGACATTGCCGGTTGGAATTTCATTTTCCCTCCAAAAACGGTCGATTTTTTTGGGCCTGGGTTTTGCGCCTTTGGGTATCGGTAGAGAGCGGGGTCTGTGCGGCCCTACGGTAAAAGTTTTCTCGGGTGTCTTTCGTGGACCGAGTTATGGGCCTTTTTTGGAATGATTTTGAATTGAATTTTGAAACGAATGGGTTAGGGTTTGTTTTCGAATAACTCTGAAACTAAAGGTCCTACGGCTTCGCGGATGTGTCGGCCACGATCGGGGACCCCGATTTAGGGCGCACGACGATTTTGAAGCCGCCGGGACGTTCGGGTAATTTTTCACGAATATTTTTACACTTTTTTTCCGACCTTTCACCTTCGGGCGTATCTCGGGATGGGAAGGCGCTAGAGACTCGGTTCCAAGTCAGGCGCACTCGGCGCCCTCGATTTAGGGGGGGTAGACTCGATTCCGGGTCGACGGCACCTCTTCCTGATTTTTTTGTGAATATTTCCGACTATTTTTACGAGGCCTTCGGCCTAGTGCGTTTCGGGCCGCCGTTCCGGACGGGAAGGTCGTACGGACGTCGGACGAGCATCCCCCGTTTCGTCTCGCTCGGGGCTATCTACCGACGGGGGCGCGAGGCCCTAGGCCGAAAAGGCGGGCCGCGATCGGACGAAATCGAAATTCCAACCTGCAAGTCTAAGCGATGGGGTCGGGTTAGGACTCGTTCCGGAAATCGAGTCCAAAGTCCTAACCGAGTGATTTCCAGAGCCGTTTCCCCCACTTGAAAAATAATTTCTGACATCGACCCGTGCGGCTCGATCGGACTCGGTGCGCTATTACGTTGCACGACCCCTTTTTCCCCATTCATTTATATGGGCTTCTTTGGAGATACGTGAGATCTCGCCAGCAGATGGAGGCAAAGCACAAGCGATAATACTCTGCCTCTCGACTTCAGTTCCACAGGGAATCTTGGTGTGATTTTCTGGGGTCTCCTCACAGGGCCTGGCTAAGCGCGCTGCATCACTCTCGCGATTTCCCACAGGGGAATTGTCTAGTTATTATTATTCTTATTCTTCTTATTATTTTTTTTTCAAAAATCCATTAAATACGGTTGCCCTGAGCCCCACGCATCCTTTTTTGTAGACATACAACTTTCAGCCTGCAAAAGGGCTCGCTCTGAAGTGAAGGAGTGAGGGTTAGCGGGTTAGGGAAATAGACTTCGTTTCCTTGAATTAGGCCTATTTACTGTATCCTATACCCGGAACGAGGCCTAACCTTTCACAAAAACATTTTTAAAAAAATCATGTCTCCAAAATATGTGCCAAACGCCTCCAAATGGGCTGAAACGTGCTCCTAACACCTTCCCCTGGGAAGTTTTTTGGCAGGTGGGACTTGGCCGTTTCACCCACTTGAAAGTCAGAAAAGTCATTTCTGATGGGATATTGTGTTTCAGCATCCCATATAAGCCCTGGGAGTGGGGGAAAAAAAAAATAAATGGGTTTCATTTCATCCAAAATCATTTTGGATGATTTTAGGCCCACGGTGTCGAGTAAGGGTATTAGGCCTTGGACGTAGGGTCTGGCGACGAGGCCGATTTTTTTTTTTCAAAAATCCATTAAATACGGTTACCCTGAGCCCCCACGCATCCTCTTTTCCAACTGTTTTTACGGGCCTTCGGCCTAGGACGTTTCGGGCCGCCGTTCCGGACAGGAAGGTCGTACGGAGGTAGGACGAGTATCCCCCGATTCGTCTCGCTCGGGGCTATCTACCGATACCGCGTTTGTTACGGTTCGACCCCGTTTTAGGGGCGAGACGGTCGGACTTGATTTTTGGAACTCGGACTAGTTTTTTGGAACTCGTTCCCGGTTTCCCAAAAAAACGCTTCGGGGGAGTCGCCCGTGGTCCGGGGGCACGTCCCGTCGTATCGGAATCGAGTTTCGAGCGATATTTCAAAAAAGCGGTCTCGGATCCGGATGTCAGGTCGGGGGGGCGTGGCCTAGGGTCCGGGGGCGTGTCCCAGCCTATCAGAATCGAGTTTGGGGCGAGTTCCAAAAAACCAGTCCCAATTCCAAAAATCGAGTCCGGGGGGCGTGGCCTAGGGTCGGGGGGCGTGTCCCAGCCAATCAGAATCGAGTTTGGGGCAAGTTCCAAAAATCTAGTCCCAATTCCAAAAATCGAGTCCGGGGGGCGTGGCCTAGGGTCGGGGGGCGTGTCCCAGCCAATCAGAATTGAGTTTGGGGCAAGTTCCAAAAAACCAGTCCCAATTCCAAAAATCGAGTCCGGGGGGCGTGGCCTAGGGTCGGGGGGCGTGTCCCAGCCAATCAGAATCGAGTTTGGGGCAAGTTCCAAAAAACTAGTCCCAATTCCAAAAATCAAGTCTGGGGGGCGTGGCCTAGGGTCCCGGGGGGGTCCGCAGCCAATCAGAATCGAGTTTGGGGCAAGTTCCAAAAAACAAGTCTGGAGTCCAGAAAACAAGTCTCTAGTGTTAGAGCGCCACCTAGAGTCCAATATGCCCTCGGCCTAGCCGACTAAGCTAAGCTATCCCAATTCCACAAACTGTGTTTATGGATTCCAACTTGCCATTACCGATGAATGGTCGCAGTCTGTCGTGACCGGTCGCGACGAAAAAATTCCAACTCCACAGTCCCCGCAATGGGGCCGGTTCCACAAATCAAGTCTATTTGCCTAACCCTAACCCTACCCCTACCCCTAACCCTAACCCTAACCTAACCCTAACCCTAACCCTAACACTGATGATGTGTCCTAAAATTGACGGAGACACAATCCCCACGCCACGCTTAACATCAAAGGAGAAGGGAAGGATAGTCCAAATACACGTTGGGGTGCTTGCCTGGCATCTGTGGGGCATCGGGGATGGGGCTTGGGAAGGACAGTGCACAACACGGCCTTGGCCTAGGCCAGGACGTGGATCTTTGTGGAACCCTAACCCTAACCCTAACCCTAACCCTAATTAGGCGGAGATAGGACAATAGACTCTTAAGGTGGAATTGGATTCCACAAATCGAGTCCGAAATTCCGAAAAGCCATTAAACGGTTTTCCTGTGGGCTGGGTCGCTTTTTGGGATTTTGCAGAGGGTTATTACAGATTTTATGACACCCTTGGAATTAATTTTGGACCTCCCCACGATTTTATACCGCGATAAACCCCCTTATCCCAAGTTCAGCTGCAGTACCGTTCCATGACACCAGGTGGCTATTTCCCAGACTTGATTTGTGGAATTGGCCCAAAATGGGGAAATTCCACTGCAGGGCCATGCAGACTGGTCTCCCCTGCCGCCCTGCAGGGTCTGTGGCCCAGACTCGACTTTTGGAATTGGGACTATGTTTTTGGAATTGATACCTGGGATCCTGGGGGGAATCTGCAGTCAGGGGCACCTGGGACCTCCCCTGGCCGAGCTATGGGCCTCCAAAGTCGGGCTGGGGCCTCGGACATGACCGCCCGTGCTGGTTCCCTGGGTGGAGGTCAGGGGCATCTGCCTGCCAAGCCTGGGGCTCCTGGGACCTCCCCTGGCCGAGCTATGGGCCTCCAAAGTCGGGCTCGGGCCTTGTGTATAACCGCCACCTGAGTGGAGCCCCACGGGGAATAACGGCCCCTGGCGGGGGGCTGCCCGGGCCTTCGGGTGCTGGTTCCCTGGGGAGAGGTCAGGGGCATCTGCCTGCCAAGTCTGGGGCTCCTGGGACCTCCCCTGGCCGAGATATGGGCCTCCAAAGTCGGGCTCGGGCCTTGTGTATAACCGCCACCTGAGTGGAGCCCCACGGGGAATAACGGCCCCTGTCGGGGGGCTGACCGGGCCTTCGGGTGCTGGTTCCCTGGGGAGAGGTCCCAGGCATCTGCCTGCCAAGTCTGGGGCTCCTGGGACCTCCCCTGGCCGAGATATGGGCCTCCAAAGTCGGGCTCGGGCCTTGTGTATAACCGCCACCTGAGTGGGGCCCCACGGGGAATAACGGCCCCTGGCGGGGTGCTGCCCGGGCCTTCGGGTGCTGGTTCCCTGGGGAGAGGTCCCAGGCATCTGCCTGCCAAGTCTGGGGCTCCTGGGACCTCCCCTGGCCGAGCTATGGGCCTCCAAGTTGGGGCTCGGGCCTTGTGTATAACCGCCACCTGTGTGGAGCCCCACGGGGAATAACGGCCCCTGGCGGGGGGCTGCCCGGGCCTTCGGGTGCTGGTTCCCTGGGGAGAGGTCCCAGGCATCAGCCTGCCGAGTCTGGGGCTCCTGGGACCTCCCCTGGCCGAGCTATGGGCCTCCATGGTCTGGCTGAGGCCTTGTATAAAACAGCCAACTGAGTGGGGCCCCACGGGGGATAGCGTCCCCTGGCTGGGGGCTTCCCGTGCTGGTTCCCTGGGTGGAGGTCAGGGGCATCTGCCTGCCAAGTCTGGGGGTCCTGGGACCTCCCCTGGCCGAGCTAGGGGCCTCCAAGTTGGGGCTTGGGCCTTGTGTATAACCACCACCTGAGTGGAGCCCCACGGGGAATAACGGCCCCTGGCTGGGGGCTGCCCGGGCCTTCCCGTGCTGGTTCCCTGGGGAGAGGTCCCAGGCATCAGCCTGCCAAGTCTGGGGCTCCTGGGACCTCCCCTGGCCGAGTTATGGGCCTCCATGGTCTGGCTCAGGCCTTGTATAAAACAGCCAACTGAGTGGGGCCCCACGGGGGATAGCGTCCCCTGGCTGGGGGCTTCCCATGCTGGTTCCCTGGGTGGAGGTCAGGGGCATCTGCCTGCCAAGTCTGGGGGTCCTGGGAGGTCCCCTGGCCGAGCTAGGGGCCTCCAAGTTGGGGCTTGGGCCTTGTGTATAACCACCACCTGAGTGCAGCCCCACGGGGAATAACGGCCCCTGGCTGGGGGCTGCCCGGGCCTTCCCGTGCTGGTTCCCTGGGGAGAGGTCCCAGGCATCAGCCTGCCAAGTCTGGGGCTCCTGGGACCTCCCCTGGCCGAGCTATGGGCCTCCATGGTCTGGCTGAGGCCTTGTATAAAACAGCCAACTGAGTGGGGCCCCACGGGGGATAGCGTCCCCTGGCTGGGGGCTTCCCATGCTGGTTCCCTGGGTGGAGGTCAGGGGCATCTGCCTGCCAAGTCTGGGGGTCCTGGGACCTCCCCTGGCCGAGCTAGGGGCCTCCAAGTTGGGGCTTGGGCCTTGTCTATAACCACCACCTGTGTGGAGCCCCACGGGGAATAACGGCCCCTGGCTGGGGGCTGCCCGGGCCTTCCCGTGCTGGTTCCCTGGGGAGGGGTCCCAGGCATCAGCCTGCCAAGCCTGGGGCTCCTGGGACCTCTCCTGGCCGAGCTATGGGCCTCCAAGTTGGGGCTTGGGCCTTGTGTATAACCACCACCTGTGTGGAGCCCCACGGGGAATAACGGCCCCTGGCTGGGGGCTGCCCGGGCCTTCCCGTGCTGGTTCCCTGGGTGGAGGTCAGGGGCATCTGCCTGCCAAGCCTGGGGCTCCTGGGACCTCCCCTGGCCGAGCTATGGGCCACCAAGTTGGGGCTTGGGCCTTGTGTATAACCACCACCTGAGTGGAGCCCCACGGGGAATAACGGCCCCTGGCTGGGGGCTGCCCGGGCCTTCCCGTGCTGGTTCCCTGGGTGGAGGTCCCAGGCATCAGCCTGCCAAGCCTGGGGCTCCTGGGACCTCCCCTGGCCGAGCTATGGGCCTCCAAGTTGGGGCTCGGGCCTTGTATCGAACCTCCGACTGAGTGGGGCCCCACGGGGGATAGCGTCCCCTGGCTGGGGGCTTCCCCTGCTGGTTCCCTGGGTGGAGGTCGGGGGCATCTGCCTGTAAAGTCTGGGGGTCCTGGGAGGTCCCCTGGCCGAGCTAGGGGCCTCCAAAATCGGACTGGATATCTGGAATCCTGGTGGAATCTGCAGTCTGGGGCTGCTCAGTTATACCATGGGCAGATATAATATGGGCAGTTATACCATAGACAGTTATACCATGGGATTCAGGCTAGGGCAAAAACTTAGACAGGGTGGATGGACCAGGGACTCTTCCCCCTGTCCATGCCCGATTAGGAGAGCTCTCTGCTGGGAGGAGGGAGACTGCATCCCCCCCTGGAAGTGCTGCTGCGCACCTGGTGCTGCTGAGAGGTGCCATCGGGATACAGGGGATGAGTGGGCCTGGGAACCCATTGAGACTTGATTCATGGAATCCTGGGTCTACCGTCCCCCTGGCTGGGGGCTGCCCGGGCCTTCCCGTGCTGGTTCCCTGGGTGGAGGTCAGGGGCATCTGCCTATGAGGTCTGGGGGTCCTGGGAGGTCCCCTGGCCGAGCTAGGGGCCTCCAAATCGGACTTGATATCTGGAATCCTGGGGGAACCTGCAGTCAGGGGCACCTGGGAGCTCCCCTGGCCGAGCTATGGGCCTCCGAGGGCGGGCTGCTCAGTTATACCATGGGCAGTTATACCATGGAATTCAGACATGGCCAAAATCTTAGACATGGTGGATGGACCAGGGCACTCTTCCCCCTGGCCGTGCCCGAGGAGGAGAGCTCTCTCCTGGGAGGAGGGCGACTGCATCCCCCCCCTGGAAGTGCTGTTGCGCACCTGGTGGTGCTGAGAGGTGCCATCAGGATACAGGTGATGAGTGGGCTTGGGGAACCCACTGAGGCTTAATATCTGGTATCCTGGGGCTGACGTCCCCTGGCTGGGGGCTGCCCGGGCCTTCCCATGCTGGTTCCCTGGGGAGAGGTGAGAGGCATCTGCCTGTAAAGTCTGGGGGTCCTGGGAGGTCCCCTGGCCGAGCTATGGGCCTCCAAAGTCGGACTTGATATCTGGAATCCTGGGGCTGGCATCCCCTGGCTGGGGGCTGCCCGGGCCTTCCTGTGCTGGTTCCCTGGGTGGAGGTCAGGGGCATCTGCCTGCCAAGTCTGGGGGTCCTGGGAGGTCCCCTGGCCGAGCTATGGGCCTCCAAAGTCGGACTTGATATCTGGAATCCTGGGGCTGGCATCCCCTGGCTGGGGGCTGCCCGGGCCTTCCTGTGCTGGTTCCCTGGGTGGAGGTCAGGGGCATCTGCCTGCCAAGTCTGGGGGTCCTGGGAGGTCCCCTGGCCGAGCTATGGGCCTCCAAAGTCGGACTTGATATCTGGAATCCTGGGGCTGGCGTCCCCTGGCTGGGGGCTGCCCGGGCCTTCCTGTGCTGGTTCCCTGGGTGGAGGTCAGGGGCATCTGCCTGCCAAGTCTGGGGGTCCTGGGAGGTCCCCTGGCCGAGCTATGGGCCTCCAAAGTCGGACTCGATATCTGGAATCCTGGGGCTGGCGTCCCCTGGCTGGGGGCTGCCCGGGCCTTCCCGTGCTGGTTCCCTGGGTGGGGGTCAGGGGCATCTGCCTGCCAAGTCTGGGGGTCCTGGGAGGTCCCCTGGCCGAGCTATGGGCCTCCAATGTCGGACTTGATATCTGGAATCCTGGGGCTGGCGTCCCCTGGCTGGGGGCTGCCCGGGCCTTCCTGTGCTGGTTCCCTGGGTGGAGGTCAGGGGCATCTGCCTGCCAAGTCTGGGGGTCCTGGGAGGTCCCCTGGCCGAGCTATGGGCCTCCAAAGTCGGACTCGATATCTGGAATCCTGGGGCTGACGTCCCCTGGCTGGGGGCTGCCCGGGCCTTCCCGTGCTGGTTCCCTGGGGAGAGGTGAGAGGCATCTGCCTGTAAAGTCTGGGGGTCCTGGGAGGTCCCCTGGCCGAGCTATGGGCCTCCAAAGTCGGACTTGATATCTGGAATCCTGGGGCTGGCATCCCCTGGCTGGGGGCTGCCCGGGCCTTCCTGTGCTGGTTCCCTGGGTGGAGGTCAGGGGCATCTGCCGGCCAAGTCTGGGGGTCCTGGGAGGTCCCCTGGCCGAGCTATGGGCCTCCAAAGTCGGACTTGATATCTGGAATCCTGGGGCTGGCGTCCCCTGGCTGGGGGCTGCCCGGGCCTTCCTGTGCTGGTTCCCTGGGTGGAGGTCAGGGGCATCTGCCTGCCAAGTCTGGGGGTCCTGGGAGGTCCCCTGGCCGAGCTATGGGCCTCCAAAGTCGGACTCGATATCTGGAATCCTGGGGCTGGCGTCCCCTGGCTGGGGGCTGCCCGGGCCTTCCCGAGCTGGTTCCCTGGGTGGAGGTCAGGGGCATCTGCCTGCCAAGTCTGGGGGTCCTGGGAGGTCCCCTGGCCGAGCTATGGGCCTCCAATGTCGGACTTGATATCTGGAATCCTGGGGCTGGCGTCCCCTGGCTGGGGGCTGCCCGGGCCTTCCTGTGCTGGTTCCCTGGGTGGAGGTCAGGGGCATCTGCCTGCCAAGTCTGGGGGTCCTGGGAGGTCCCCTGGCCGAGCTATGGGCCTCCAAAGTCGGACTCGATATCTGGAATCCTGGGGCTGACGTCCCCTGGCTGGGGGCTGCCCGGGCCTTCCCGTGCTGGTTCCCTGGGGAGAGGTGAGAGGCATCTGCCTGTAAAGTCTGGGGGTCCTGGGAGGTCGCCTGGCCGAGCTATGGGCCTCCAAAGTCGGACTTGATATCTGGAATCCTGGGGCTGGCGTCCCCTGGCTGGGGGCTGCCCGGGCCTTCCTGTGCTGGTTCCCTGGGTGGAGGTCAGGGGCATCTGCCTGCCAAGTCTGGGGGTCCTGGGAGGTCCCCTGGCCGAGCTATGGGCCTCCAATGTCGGACTTGATATCTGGAATCCTGGGGCTGGCGTCCCCTGGCTGGGGGCTGCCCGGGCCTTCCCGTGCTGGTTCCCTGGGTGGAGGTCAGGGGCATCTGCCTGCCAAGTCTGGGGGTCCTGGGAGGTCCCCTGGCCGAGCTATGGGCCTCCAAAGTCGGACTCGATATCTGGAATCCTGGGGCTGACGTCCCCTGGCTGGGGGCTGCCCGGGCCTTCCCATGCTGGTTCCCTGGGGAGAGGTGAGAGGCATCTGCCTGTAAAGTCTGGGGGTCCTGGGAGGTCCCCTGGCCGAGCTATGGGCCTCCAAAGTCGGACTTGATATCTGGAATCCTGGGGCTGGCGTCCCCTGGCTGGGGGCTGCCCGGGCCTTCCTGTGCTGGTTCCCTGGGTGGAGGTCAGGGGCATCTGCCTGCCAAGTCTGGGGGTCCTGGGAGGTCCCCTGGCCGAGCTATGGGCCTCCAAAGTCGGACTCGATATCTGGAATCCTGGGGCTGACGTCCCCTGGCTGGGGGCTGCCCGGGCCTTCCCATGCTGGTTCCCTGGGGAGAGGTGAGAGGCATCTGCCTGTAAAGTCTGGGGGTCCTGGGAGGTCCCCTGGCCGAGCTATGGGCCTCCAAAGTCGGACTCGATATCTGGAATCCTGGGGCTGGCGTCCCCTGGCTGGGGGCTGCCCGGGCCTTCCCGTGCTGGTTCCCTGGGGAGAGGTGAGAGGCATCTGCCTGTAAAGTCTGGGGGTCCTGGGAGGTCCCCTGGCCGAGCTATGGGCCTCCAAATTCGGACTCGATATCTGGAATCCTGGGGCTGGCGTCCCCTGGCTGGGGGCTGCCCGGGCCTTCCCGTGCTGGTTCCCTGGGTGGAGGTCAGGGGCATCTGCCTGCCAAGTCTGGGGGTCCTGGGAGGTCCCCTGGCCGAGCTATGGGCCTCCAAAGTCGGACTTGATATCTGGAATCCTGGGGCTGGCGTCCCCTGGCTGGGGGCTGCCCGGGCCTTCCCATGCTGGTTCCCTGGGGAGAGGTGAGAGGCATCTGCCTGTAAAGTCTGGGGGTCCTGGGAGGTCCCCTGGCCGAGCTATGGGCCTCCAAAGTCGGACTTGATATCTGGAATCCTGGGGCTGGCGTCCCCTGGCTGGGGGCTGCCCGGGCCTTCCCGTGCTGGTTCCCTGGGTGGAGGTCAGGGGCATCTGCCTGCCAAGTCTGGGGGTCCTGGGAGGACCCCTGGCCGAGCTAGGGGCCTCCAAAGTCGGACTCGATATCTGGAATCCTGGGGCTGGCGTCCCCTGGCTGGGGGCTGCCCGGGCCTTCCTGTGCTGGTTCCCTGGGGAGAGGTGAGAGGCATCTGCCTGCCAAGTCTGGGGCTCCTGGGAGCTCCCCTGGCCGAGCTATGGGCCTCCAAATTCGGGCTCGATATCTGGAATCCTGGGGCTAACGTCCCCTGGCTGGGGGCTGCCCCCCGTGCTGGTTCCCTGGGTGGAGGTCCCAGGCATCAGCCTGCCAAGCCTGGGGCTCCTCGGACCTACCCTGGCCGAGCTATGGGCCTCCAGGGGCGGGCTGCTCGGTTATACCATGGGCCAGTGCTACTGCTGAGGTTTACCATGGGCCAGCTCGACTGGCCAGCGGGGCTGAAGGTCCTTAATGCAGGGTGAGGAGGGCTTAAGTGTGGGTGCCCAGGACCGCCTGGTGCACTAGGCGTGGTGGACGGACCAGGGCGCCTCCAAAGTCGGGCTGCTCGGTTATACCATGGGCCAGTGCTACTGCTGAGGTTTACCATGGGCCAGCTCGACTGGCCAGCGGGGCTGAAGGTCCTTAATGCAGGGTGAGGAGGGCTTAAGTGTGGGTGCCCAGGACCGCCTGGTGCACTAGGCGTGGTGGACGGACCAGGGCGCCTCCAAAGTCGGGCTGCTCGGTTATACCATGGGCCAGTGCTACTGCTGAGGTTTACCATGGGCCAGCTCGACTGGCCAGCGGGGCTGAAGGTCCTTAATGCACGGTGAGGAGGGCTTAAGAGTGGGTGCCCAGGACCGCCTGGTGCGCCAGGTTAGGGTTAGCTGCCCGGGACTTCCAGGGGAGCCTGCCCCAGCCCTAAGTGGAGCTCCCCAGCCCTGGGAGTAGGGTTAGCTGCCCGGGACTTCCAGGGGAGCCTGCCCCAGCCCTAAGTGGAGCTCCCCAGCCCTGGGAGTAGGGTTAGCTGCCCGGGACTTCCAGGGGAGCCTGCCCCAGCCCTAAGTGGAGCTCCCCAGCCCTGGGAGTAGGGTTAGCTGCCCGGGACTTCCAGGGGAGCCTGCCCCAGCCCTAAGTGGAGCTCCCCAGCCCTGGGAGTAGGGTTAGCTGCCCGGGACTTCCAGGGGAGCCTGCCCCAGCCCTAAGTGGAGCTCCCCAGCCCTGGGAGTAGGGTTAGCTGCCCGGGACTTCCAGGGGAGCCTGCCCCAGCCCTAAGTGGAGCTCCCCAGCCCTGGGAGTAGGGTTAGCTGCCCGGGACTTCCAGGGGAGCCTGCCCCAGCCCTAAGTGGAGCTCCCCAGCCCTGGGAGTAGGGTTAGCTGCCCGGGACTTCCAGGGGAGGCTGCCCCAGCCCTAAGTGGAGCTCCCCAGCCCTGGGAGTAGGGTTAGCTGCCCGGGACTTCCAGGGGAGGCTGCCCCAGCCCTAAGTGGAGCTCCCCAGCCCTGGGAGTAGGGTTAGCTGCCCGGGACTTCCAGGGAGGCTGCCCCAGCCCCGAGTGGAGCTCCCCCAGCCTGGGACTTCCAGGGAGGCTGCCCCAGCCCCGAGTGGAGCTCCCCCAGCCTGGGACTTCCAGGGGAGGCTGCCCCAGCCCTAAGTGGAGCTCCCCAGCCCTGGGAGTAGGGTTAGCTGCCCGGGACTTCCAGGGGAGCCTGCCCCAGCCCTAAGTGGAGCTCCCCCGCCCTGGGACTTCCAGGGGAGGTTGCCCCAGCCCCGAGTGGAGCTCCCCCAGCCTGGGACTTCCAGGGGAGGCTGCCCCAGCCCCGAGTGGAGCTCCCCCAGCCTGGGACTTCCAGGGAGGCTGCCCCAGCCCCGAGTGGAGCTCCCCCAGCCTGGGACTTCCAGGGGAGGCTGCCCCAGCCCTAAGTGGAGCTCCCCAGCCCTGGGAGTAGGGTTAGCTGCCCGGGACTTCCAGGGGAGCCTGCCCCAGCCCTAAGTGGAGCTCCCCCGCCCTGGGACTTCCAGGGGAGGTTGCCCCAGCCCCGAGTGGAGCTCCCCCAGCCTGGGACTTCCAGGGGAGGCTGCCCCAGCCCCGAGTGGAGCTCCCCCAGCCTGGGACTTCCAGGGGAGGCTGGCCCAGGGCTCCAGCGGTCTTCCCCAGCCCATCAGAGTCACTTTTGGGGCAATTTCCCAAAAAGTGGTCCCAGTCCAAAAACCAAGTCCCTGGGGCCTGGCCCAGGGCTCCAGGGGCCTTCCCCAGCCCATCAGGGTCACTTTCTGGGCAAGTTCCAAAAATCAAGTCTGGGTTCCAAAAATCAAGTTCCTGGGGCTCCAGGGGCCTTCCCCAGCCCATCAGAGTCACTTTTGGGGCAAGTTCCAAAAATCAAGTCTGGGTTCCAAAAATCAAGTCCCTGGGGCCTGGCCCAGGGCTCCAGGGGCCTTCCCCGGCCCATCACAGTCACTTTCTGGGCAAGTTCCAAAAATCAAGTCTGGGTTCCAAAAATCAAGTCCCTGGGGCTCCAGGGGCCTTCCCCAGCCCATCAGAGTCACTTTTGGGGCAAGTTCCAAAAATCAAGTCTGGGTTCCAAAAATCAAGTCCCTGGGGCCTGGCCCAGGGCTCCAGGGGCCTTCCCCGGCCCATCAGAGTCACTTTCTGGGCAAATTCCAAAAATCGAGTCTGGATTCCAAGAATCGAGTCCCTGGGGAAAAAGGCAATTCTGGGGTCCAGAAGTCATGTCTCCTGTCCCAGCCTACCCCCTAGAGGCCAACAGACCCAGATCCTAGCCGATTATGCTAAGCTAGCCAAATTCCCAGGACTAGATTCTTGGATTCCAACTTGCCATTACGGATGAACGGTTGTAATCCGTTGTGACCGCTAACATCGGTTTGCGTCCAAATCTGCAGTCCCGTCAATGGGGAGCGTTCCACAAATCGAGTCCATTCGCCTAACCCTAACCCTAACCCTAACCCTAACCCTAATTAGGCGGAGATAGGACAATAGACTCTTAAGGTGGAATTGGATTCCACAAATCGAGTCCGAAATTCCGAAAAGCCATTAAACGGTTTTCCTGTGGGCTGGGTCGCTTTTTGGGATTTTGCAGAGGGTTATTACAGATTTTATGACACCCTTGGAATTAATTTTGGACCTCCCCACGATTTTATACCGCGATAAACCCCCTTATCCCAAGTTCAGCTGCAGTACCGTTCCATGACACCAGGTGGCTATTTCCCAGACTTGATTTGTGGAATTGGCCCAAAATGGGGAAATTCCACTGCAGGGCCATGCAGACTGGTCTCCCCTGCCGCCCTGCAGGGTCTGTGGCCCAGACTCGACTTTTGGAATTGGGACTATGTTTTTGGAATTGATACCTGGGATCCTGGGGGGAATCTGCAGTCAGGGGCACCTGGGACCTCCCCTGGCCGAGCTATGGGCCTCCAAAGTCGGGCTGGGGCCTCGGACATGACCGCCCGTGCTGGTTCCCTGGGTGGAGGTCAGGGGCATCTGCCTGCCAAGCCTGGGGCTCCTGGGACCTCCCCTGGCCGAGCTATGGGCCTCCAAAGTCGGGCTCGGGCCTTGTGTATAACCGCCACCTGAGTGGAGCCCCACGGGGAATAACGGCCCCTGGCGGGGGGCTGCCCGGGCCTTCGGGTGCTGGTTCCCTGGGGAGAGGTCAGGGGCATCTGCCTGCCAAGTCTGGGGCTCCTGGGACCTCCCCTGGCCGAGATATGGGCCTCCAAAGTCGGGCTCGGGCCTTGTGTATAACCGCCACCTGAGTGGAGCCCCACGGGGAATAACGGCCCCTGTCGGGGGGCTGACCGGGCCTTCGGGTGCTGGTTCCCTGGGGAGAGGTCCCAGGCATCTGCCTGCCAAGTCTGGGGCTCCTGGGACCTCCCCTGGCCGAGATATGGGCCTCCAAAGTCGGGCTCGGGCCTTGTGTATAACCGCCACCTGAGTGGGGCCCCACGGGGAATAACGGCCCCTGGCGGGGTGCTGCCCGGGCCTTCGGGTGCTGGTTCCCTGGGGAGAGGTCCCAGGCATCTGCCTGCCAAGTCTGGGGCTCCTGGGACCTCCCCTGGCCGAGCTATGGGCCTCCAAGTTGGGGCTCGGGCCTTGTGTATAACCGCCACCTGTGTGGAGCCCCACGGGGAATAACGGCCCCTGGCGGGGGGCTGCCCGGGCCTTCGGGTGCTGGTTCCCTGGGGAGAGGTCCCAGGCATCAGCCTGCCGAGTCTGGGGCTCCTGGGACCTCCCCTGGCCGAGCTATGGGCCTCCATGGTCTGGCTGAGGCCTTGTATAAAACAGCCAACTGAGTGGGGCCCCACGGGGGATAGCGTCCCCTGGCTGGGGGCTTCCCGTGCTGGTTCCCTGGGTGGAGGTCAGGGGCATCTGCCTGCCAAGTCTGGGGGTCCTGGGACCTCCCCTGGCCGAGCTAGGGGCCTCCAAGTTGGGGCTTGGGCCTTGTGTATAACCACCACCTGAGTGGAGCCCCACGGGGAATAACGGCCCCTGGCTGGGGGCTGCCCGGGCCTTCCCGTGCTGGTTCCCTGGGGAGAGGTCCCAGGCATCAGCCTGCCAAGTCTGGGGCTCCTGGGACCTCCCCTGGCCGAGTTATGGGCCTCCATGGTCTGGCTCAGGCCTTGTATAAAACAGCCAACTGAGTGGGGCCCCACGGGGGATAGCGTCCCCTGGCTGGGGGCTTCCCATGCTGGTTCCCTGGGTGGAGGTCAGGGGCATCTGCCTGCCAAGTCTGGGGGTCCTGGGAGGTCCCCTGGCCGAGCTAGGGGCCTCCAAGTTGGGGCTTGGGCCTTGTGTATAACCACCACCTGAGTGGAGCCCCACGGGGAATAACGGCCCCTGGCTGGGGGCTGCCCGGGCCTTCCCGTGCTGGTTCCCTGGGGAGAGGTCCCAGGCATCAGCCTGCCAAGTCTGGGGCTCCTGGGACCTCCCCTGGCCGAGCTATGGGCCTCCATGGTCTGGCTGAGGCCTTGTATAAAACAGCCAACTGAGTGGGGCCCCACGGGGGATAGCGTCCCCTGGCTGGGGGCTTCCCATGCTGGTTCCCTGGGTGGAGGTCAGGGGCATCTGCCTGCCAAGTCTGGGGGTCCTGGGACCTCCCCTGGCCGAGCTAGGGGCCTCCAAGTTGGGGCTTGGGCCTTGTCTATAACCACCACCTGTGTGGAGCCCCACGGGGAATAACGGCCCCTGGCTGGGGGCTGCCCGGGCCTTCCCGTGCTGGTTCCCTGGGGAGGGGTCCCAGGCATCAGCCTGCCAAGCCTGGGGCTCCTGGGACCTCTCCTGGCCGAGCTATGGGCCTCCAAGTTGGGGCTTGGGCCTTGTGTATAACCACCACCTGTGTGGAGCCCCACGGGGAATAACGGCCCCTGGCTGGGGGCTGCCCGGGCCTTCCCGTGCTGGTTCCCTGGGTGGAGGTCAGGGGCATCTGCCTGCCAAGCCTGGGGCTCCTGGGACCTCCCCTGGCCGAGCTATGGGCCACCAAGTTGGGGCTTGGGCCTTGTGTATAACCACCACCTGAGTGGAGCCCCACGGGGAATAACGGCCCCTGGCTGGGGGCTGCCCGGGCCTTCCCGTGCTGGTTCCCTGGGTGGAGGTCCCAGGCATCAGCCTGCCAAGCCTGGGGCTCCTGGGACCTCCCCTGGCCGAGCTATGGGCCTCCAAGTTGGGGCTCGGGCCTTGTATCGAACCTCCGACTGAGTGGGGCCCCACGGGGGATAGCGTCCCCTGGCTGGGGGCTTCCCCTGCTGGTTCCCTGGGTGGAGGTCGGGGGCATCTGCCTGTAAAGTCTGGGGGTCCTGGGAGGTCCCCTGGCCGAGCTAGGGGCCTCCAAAATCGGACTGGATATCTGGAATCCTGGTGGAATCTGCAGTCTGGGGCTGCTCAGTTATACCATGGGCAGATATAATATGGGCAGTTATACCATAGACAGTTATACCATGGGATTCAGGCTAGGGCAAAAACTTAGACAGGGTGGATGGACCAGGGACTCTTCCCCCTGTCCATGCCCGATTAGGAGAGCTCTCTGCTGGGAGGAGGGAGACTGCATCCCCCCCTGGAAGTGCTGCTGCGCACCTGGTGCTGCTGAGAGGTGCCATCGGGATACAGGGGATGAGTGGGCCTGGGAACCCATTGAGACTTGATTCATGGAATCCTGGGTCTACCGTCCCCCTGGCTGGGGGCTGCCCGGGCCTTCCCGTGCTGGTTCCCTGGGTGGAGGTCAGGGGCATCTGCCTATGAGGTCTGGGGGTCCTGGGAGGTCCCCTGGCCGAGCTAGGGGCCTCCAAATCGGACTTGATATCTGGAATCCTGGGGGAACCTGCAGTCAGGGGCACCTGGGAGCTCCCCTGGCCGAGCTATGGGCCTCCGAGGGCGGGCTGCTCAGTTATACCATGGGCAGTTATACCATGGAATTCAGACATGGCCAAAATCTTAGACATGGTGGATGGACCAGGGCACTCTTCCCCCTGGCCGTGCCCGAGGAGGAGAGCTCTCTCCTGGGAGGAGGGCGACTGCATCCCCCCCCTGGAAGTGCTGTTGCGCACCTGGTGGTGCTGAGAGGTGCCATCAGGATACAGGTGATGAGTGGGCTTGGGGAACCCACTGAGGCTTAATATCTGGTATCCTGGGGCTGACGTCCCCTGGCTGGGGGCTGCCCGGGCCTTCCCATGCTGGTTCCCTGGGGAGAGGTGAGAGGCATCTGCCTGTAAAGTCTGGGGGTCCTGGGAGGTCCCCTGGCCGAGCTATGGGCCTCCAAAGTCGGACTTGATATCTGGAATCCTGGGGCTGGCATCCCCTGGCTGGGGGCTGCCCGGGCCTTCCTGTGCTGGTTCCCTGGGTGGAGGTCAGGGGCATCTGCCTGCCAAGTCTGGGGGTCCTGGGAGGTCCCCTGGCCGAGCTATGGGCCTCCAAAGTCGGACTTGATATCTGGAATCCTGGGGCTGGCATCCCCTGGCTGGGGGCTGCCCGGGCCTTCCTGTGCTGGTTCCCTGGGTGGAGGTCAGGGGCATCTGCCTGCCAAGTCTGGGGGTCCTGGGAGGTCCCCTGGCCGAGCTATGGGCCTCCAAAGTCGGACTTGATATCTGGAATCCTGGGGCTGGCGTCCCCTGGCTGGGGGCTGCCCGGGCCTTCCTGTGCTGGTTCCCTGGGTGGAGGTCAGGGGCATCTGCCTGCCAAGTCTGGGGGTCCTGGGAGGTCCCCTGGCCGAGCTATGGGCCTCCAAAGTCGGACTCGATATCTGGAATCCTGGGGCTGGCGTCCCCTGGCTGGGGGCTGCCCGGGCCTTCCCGTGCTGGTTCCCTGGGTGGAGGTCAGGGGCATCTGCCTGCCAAGTCTGGGGGTCCTGGGAGGTCCCCTGGCCGAGCTATGGGCCTCCAATGTCGGACTTGATATCTGGAATCCTGGGGCTGGCGTCCCCTGGCTGGGGGCTGCCCGGGCCTTCCTGTGCTGGTTCCCTGGGTGGAGGTCAGGGGCATCTGCCTGCCAAGTCTGGGGGTCCTGGGAGGTCCCCTGGCCGAGCTATGGGCCTCCAAAGTCGGACTCGATATCTGGAATCCTGGGGCTGACGTCCCCTGGCTGGGGGCTGCCCGGGCCTTCCCGTGCTGGTTCCCTGGGGAGAGGTGAGAGGCATCTGCCTGTAAAGTCTGGGGGTCCTGGGAGGTCCCCTGGCCGAGCTATGGGCCTCCAAAGTCGGACTTGATATCTGGAATCCTGGGGCTGGCATCCCCTGGCTGGGGGCTGCCCGGGCCTTCCTGTGCTGGTTCCCTGGGTGGAGGTCAGGGGCATCTGCCGGCCAAGTCTGGGGGTCCTGGGAGGTCCCCTGGCCGAGCTATGGGCCTCCAAAGTCGGACTTGATATCTGGAATCCTGGGGCTGGCGTCCCCTGGCTGGGGGCTGCCCGGGCCTTCCTGTGCTGGTTCCCTGGGTGGAGGTCAGGGGCATCTGCCTGCCAAGTCTGGGGGTCCTGGGAGGTCCCCTGGCCGAGCTATGGGCCTCCAAAGTCGGACTCGATATCTGGAATCCTGGGGCTGGCGTCCCCTGGCTGGGGGCTGCCCGGGCCTTCCCGAGCTGGTTCCCTGGGTGGAGGTCAGGGGCATCTGCCTGCCAAGTCTGGGGGTCCTGGGAGGTCCCCTGGCCGAGCTATGGGCCTCCAATGTCGGACTTGATATCTGGAATCCTGGGGCTGGCGTCCCCTGGCTGGGGGCTGCCCGGGCCTTCCTGTGCTGGTTCCCTGGGTGGAGGTCAGGGGCATCTGCCTGCCAAGTCTGGGGGTCCTGGGAGGTCCCCTGGCCGAGCTATGGGCCTCCAAAGTCGGACTCGATATCTGGAATCCTGGGGCTGACGTCCCCTGGCTGGGGGCTGCCCGGGCCTTCCCGTGCTGGTTCCCTGGGGAGAGGTGAGAGGCATCTGCCTGTAAAGTCTGGGGGTCCTGGGAGGTCCCCTGGCCGAGCTATGGGCCTCCAAAGTCGGACTTGATATCTGGAATCCTGGGGCTGGCGTCCCCTGGCTGGGGGCTGCCCGGGCCTTCCTGTGCTGGTTCCCTGGGTGGAGGTCAGGGGCATCTGCCTGCCAAGTCTGGGGGTCCTGGGAGGTCCCCTGGCCGAGCTATGGGCCTCCAATGTCGGACTTGATATCTGGAATCCTGGGGCTGGCGTCCCCTGGCTGGGGGCTGCCCGGGCCTTCCCGTGCTGGTTCCCTGGGTGGAGGTCAGGGGCATCTGCCTGCCAAGTCTGGGGGTCCTGGGAGGTCCCCTGGCCGAGCTATGGGCCTCCAAAGTCGGACTCGATATCTGGAATCCTGGGGCTGACGTCCCCTGGCTGGGGGCTGCCCGGGCCTTCCCATGCTGGTTCCCTGGGGAGAGGTGAGAGGCATCTGCCTGTAAAGTCTGGGGGTCCTGGGAGGTCCCCTGGCCGAGCTATGGGCCTCCAAAGTCGGACTTGATATCTGGAATCCTGGGGCTGGCGTCCCCTGGCTGGGGGCTGCCCGGGCCTTCCTGTGCTGGTTCCCTGGGTGGAGGTCAGGGGCATCTGCCTGCCAAGTCTGGGGGTCCTGGGAGGTCCCCTGGCCGAGCTATGGGCCTCCAAAGTCGGACTCGATATCTGGAATCCTGGGGCTGACGTCCCCTGGCTGGGGGCTGCCCGGGCCTTCCCATGCTGGTTCCCTGGGGAGAGGTGAGAGGCATCTGCCTGTAAAGTCTGGGGGTCCTGGGAGGTCCCCTGGCCGAGCTATGGGCCTCCAAAGTCGGACTCGATATCTGGAATCCTGGGGCTGGCGTCCCCTGGCTGGGGGCTGCCCGGGCCTTCCCGTGCTGGTTCCCTGGGGAGAGGTGAGAGGCATCTGCCTGTAAAGTCTGGGGGTCCTGGGAGGTCCCCTGGCCGAGCTATGGGCCTCCAAATTCGGACTCGATATCTGGAATCCTGGGGCTGGCGTCCCCTGGCTGGGGGCTGCCCGGGCCTTCCCGTGCTGGTTCCCTGGGTGGAGGTCAGGGGCATCTGCCTGCCAAGTCTGGGGGTCCTGGGAGGTCCCCTGGCCGAGCTATGGGCCTCCAAAGTCGGACTTGATATCTGGAATCCTGGGGCTGGCGTCCCCTGGCTGGGGGCTGCCCGGGCCTTCCCATGCTGGTTCCCTGGGGAGAGGTGAGAGGCATCTGCCTGTAAAGTCTGGGGGTCCTGGGAGGTCCCCTGGCCGAGCTATGGGCCTCCAAAGTCGGACTTGATATCTGGAATCCTGGGGCTGGCGTCCCCTGGCTGGGGGCTGCCCGGGCCTTCCCGTGCTGGTTCCCTGGGTGGAGGTCAGGGGCATCTGCCTGCCAAGTCTGGGGGTCCTGGGAGGACCCCTGGCCGAGCTAGGGGCCTCCAAAGTCGGACTCGATATCTGGAATCCTGGGGCTGGCGTCCCCTGGCTGGGGGCTGCCCGGGCCTTCCTGTGCTGGTTCCCTGGGGAGAGGTGAGAGGCATCTGCCTGCCAAGTCTGGGGCTCCTGGGAGCTCCCCTGGCCGAGCTATGGGCCTCCAAATTCGGGCTCGATATCTGGAATCCTGGGGCTAACGTCCCCTGGCTGGGGGCTGCCCCCCGTGCTGGTTCCCTGGGTGGAGGTCCCAGGCATCAGCCTGCCAAGCCTGGGGCTCCTCGGACCTACCCTGGCCGAGCTATGGGCCTCCAGGGGCGGGCTGCTCGGTTATACCATGGGCCAGTGCTACTGCTGAGGTTTACCATGGGCCAGCTCGACTGGCCAGCGGGGCTGAAGGTCCTTAATGCAGGGTGAGGAGGGCTTAAGTGTGGGTGCCCAGGACCGCCTGGTGCACTAGGCGTGGTGGACGGACCAGGGCGCCTCCAAAGTCGGGCTGCTCGGTTATACCATGGGCCAGTGCTACTGCTGAGGTTTACCATGGGCCAGCTCGACTGGCCAGCGGGGCTGAAGGTCCTTAATGCAGGGTGAGGAGGGCTTAAGTGTGGGTGCCCAGGACCGCCTGGTGCACTAGGCGTGGTGGACGGACCAGGGCGCCTCCAAAGTCGGGCTGCTCGGTTATACCATGGGCCAGTGCTACTGCTGAGGTTTACCATGGGCCAGCTCGACTGGCCAGCGGGGCTGAAGGTCCTTAATGCACGGTGAGGAGGGCTTAAGAGTGGGTGCCCAGGACCGCCTGGTGCGCCAGGTTAGGGTTAGCTGCCCGGGACTTCCAGGGGAGCCTGCCCCAGCCCTAAGTGGAGCTCCCCCGCCCTGGGAGTAGGGTTAGCTGCCCGGGACTTCCAGGGGAGCCTGCCCCAGCCCTAAGTGGAGCTCCCCAGCCCTGGGAGTAGGGTTAGCTGCCCGGGACTTCCAGGGGAGCCTGCCCCAGCCCTAAGTGGAGCTCCCCAGCCCTGGGAGTAGGGTTAGCTGCCCGGGACTTCCAGGGGAGCCTGCCCCAGCCCTAAGTGGAGCTCCCCAGCCCTGGGAGTAGGGTTAGCTGCCCGGGACTTCCAGGGGAGCCTGCCCCAGCCCTAAGTGGAGCTCCCCCGCCCTGGGAGTAGGGTTAGCTGCCCGGGACTTCCAGGGGAGCCTGCCCCAGCCCTAAGTGGAGCTCCCCAGCCCTGGGAGTAGGGTTAGCTGCCCGGGACTTCCAGGGGAGCCTGCCCCAGCCCTAAGTGGAGCTCCCCAGCCCTGGGAGTAGGGTTAGCTGCCCGGGACTTCCAGGGGAGCCTGCCCCAGCCCTAAGTGGAGCTCCCCAGCCCTGGGAGTAGGGTTAGCTGCCCGGGACTTCCAGGGGAGCCTGCCCCAGCCCTAAGTGGAGCTCCCCAGCCCTGGGAGTAGGGTTAGCTGCCCGGGACTTCCAGGGGAGCCTGCCCCAGCCCTAAGTGGAGCTCCCCAGCCCTGGGAGTAGGGTTAGCTGCCCGGGACTTCCAGGGGAGCCTGCCCCAGCCCTAAGTGGAGCTCCCCCGCCCTGGGAGTAGGGTTAGCTGCCCGGGACTTCCAGGGGAGCCTGCCCCAGCCCTAAGTGGAGCTCCCCAGCCCTGGGAGTAGGGTTAGCTGCCCAGGACTTCCAGGGGAGCCTGCCCCAGCCCTAAGTGGAGCTCCCCAGCCCTGGGAGTAGGGTTAGCTGCCCGGGACTTCCAGGGGAGCCTGCCCCAGCCCTAAGTGGAGCTCCCCAGCCCTGGGAGTAGGGTTAGCTGCCCGGGACTTCCAGGGGAGCCTGCCCCAGCCCTGAGTGGAGCTCCCCCGCCCTGGGAGTAGGGTTACCTGCCCGGGACTTCCAGGGAGGCTGCCCCAGCCCCGAGTGGAGCTCCCCCAGCCTGGGACTTCCAGGGAGGCTGCCCCAGCCCCGAGTGGAGCTCCCCCAGCCTGGGACTTCCAGGGGAGGCTGCCCCAGCCCCGAGTGGAGCTCCCCCAGCCTGGGACTTCCAGGGAGGCTGCCCCAGCCCCGAGTGGAGCTCCCCCAGCCTGGGACTTCCAGGGGAGGCTGCCCCAGCCCTAAGTGGAGCTCCCCAGCCCTGGGAGTAGGGTTAGCTGCCCGGGACTTCCAGGGGAGGCTGCCCCAGCCCCGAGTGCTGCTCCCCCAGCCTGGGACTTCCAGGGGAGGCTGCCCCAGCCCCGAGTGGAGCTCCCCCAGCCTGGGACTTCCAGGGGAGGCTGCCCCAGCCCCAAGTGGAGCTCCCCCAGCCTGGGACTTCCAGGGGAGGCTGGCCCAGGGCTCCAGCGGTCTTCCCCAGCCCATCAGAGTCACTTTTGGGGCAATTTCCCAAAAAGTGGTCCCAGTCCAAAAACCAAGTCCCTGGGGCCTGGCCCAGGGCTCCAGGGGCCTTCCCCAGCCCATCAGGGTCACTTTCTGGGCAAGTTCCAAAAATCAAGTCTGGGTTCCAAAAATCAAGTCCCTGGGGCCTGGCCCAGGGCTCCAGGGGCCTTCCCCAGCCCATCAGAGTCACTTTCTGGGCAAGTTCCAAGAATCAAGTCTGGGTTCCAAAAATCAAGTCCCTGGGGCTCCAGGGGCCTTCCCCAGCCCATCAGAGTCACTTTTGGGGCAAGTTCCAAAAATCAAGTCTGGGTTCCAAAAGTCAAGTCCCTGGGGCCTGGCCCAGGGCTCCAGGGGCCTTCCCCGGCCCATCAGAGTCACTTTCTGGGCAAATTCCAAAAATCGAGTCTGGATTCCAAGAATCGAGTCCCTGGGGAAAAAGGCAATTCTGGGTTCCAGAAGTCATGTCTCCTGTCCCAGCCTACCCCCTAGAGTCCAACAGACCCAGATCCTAGCCGATTATGCTAAGCTAGCCAAATTCCCAGGACTAGATTCTTGGATTCCAACTTGCCATTACGGATGAACGGTTGCAATCCGTTGTGACCGCTCACATCGGTTTGCGTCCAAATCTGCAGTCCCGTCAATGGGGAGCGTTCCACAAATCGAGTCCATTCGCCTAA
Organism: Neoarius graeffei; assembly: GCF_027579695.1. Lineage (NCBI taxonomy): Eukaryota > Metazoa > Chordata > Actinopteri > Siluriformes > Ariidae > Neoarius > Neoarius graeffei. The sequence continues at coordinate 83,587 of NC_083570.1, forward strand.
CCCTAACCCTAACCCTAACCCCTAACCCTAACCCTAACCCCTAACCCTAACCCTAACCCCTAACCCCTAACCCTAACCCCTAACCCTAACCCTAACCCTCGTCAAAATAAAATAAAATAAACCATTTTTTCGGCTCTGGCTCCGCCCCCGATGTCGCAGCGTAACGGGTTTGATATCAGCGGATAGCCCTGGGCCAACTGAATCCAGGGAGGGGTCGCACATCACTCTAGGACCTTCCGGACGGACGCTAGAGCCAAAAAACCAAATGGTCTGATATCGTCTGGGCAGACATTTACCTTATTTACCCTATAACCCTAACCCTAACCCTGTCGGGGGATCAGTGCAGGGATTTTTTTTTTAAATAAACCTCGAGGTGGATGATCCAAAAAAAAAAAAATTCTTAAGCAAACTCTTCCATACTCACTTCCAACTTCTCATCTCATCTCATTATCTCTAGCCGCTTTATCCTTCTACAGGGTCGCAGGCAAGCTGGAGCCTATCCCAGCTGACTACGGGCGAAAGGCGGGGTACACCCTGGACAAGTCGCCAGGTCATCACAGGGCTGACACATAGACACAGACAACCATTCACACTCACATTCACACCTATGCTCAATTTAGAGTCACCAGCTAACCTAACCTGCATGTCTTTGGACTGTGGGGGAAACCGGAGCACCCGGAGGAAACCCATGCGGACACAGGGAGAACATGCAAACTCCACACAGAAAGGCCCTCGCCGGCCACGGGGCTCGAACCCGGACCTTCTTGCTGTGAGGCGACAGCGCTAACCACTACACCATCGTGCCGCCCCCCACTTCCAACTTTGTTTTTGCAAAATACATTTTAAATACACCCATGAATTTCTCTGGAGTTTTCAGGCTAAGCTCCTCTCATCGTATTCTTTAACCACTCATTTCCTCGTTGTTCTTGAAGCATTTGCTTCTATTTGTTAACATTTTTCTTGATAGCAGGGAGATAGACATCTATTTCTGTTTGAACAAGCAAAAATTAACTATATTGAAGACAGATTCAGCCTTGCTTACATCAAAGACGGTGTCTGTCTGACCCCAGCTGTAATTATCCCATGATGTGGGACATCATGCACAAGGGGTCTATAAACAGTACGCATACCATACTACAATAGCGGGCGGATAGAAAATAACTTGCAAAGCAATAAATGCAACTGAGACTAAGAAAACGATGGATACATAGTGGGTGATGCTTTTAGGAACTGAAATAAAAGATCAAAAAGCCAAATTTTTGTGGTGCTAGCTCGTAATACATGTCCATTCCAACTTGCCTGGTCGGGCATGTCTGGGACATAGCCCACTTGCCCGACTGCATGTTTCACTTGCCCTGGGCAATCGAGCAGTGGTTAATGTCGAGCCCTGGACAGTCTGGTGCACTGAGAACAACTTAGCTCTGAGTACCAAAAAGACCAAGAAGCTGATAGTTGATTTCAGAAGACATCATGCTGTTCACCTGCCACTGAACATAAATGGAGAGGATATGGACAGAGTTTACAGTTTCAGATTCCTGGGTACACATATATCAGAAGACCTGACATAGACATACAACAGCTGCTGATGTCCTACCACTGTACAATTAAGTGTCCTCACACACAGCATCTTGATATGGTATGGTAACAGCTCTGCAGCAGATAAGGCACTACAAAGAGTCATAAAAACTGTGGGGGTGGGTAAGTAAATAAATAAATAAATAAATAAATAAGCAGCTGCCTGCTCTTGAGGACATATACATGCCCTGCTGTCTGCAGAAAACACATTGCATCCTAAAGGGCTCATCCCACCCTGCCCATCAGCTGTTCGAATGTCTACCCTCAGGCAATCAAAGCACGCACCACAAGATTCAAAAACAGTTTCTGTGCCAAATCCATCACCACACTGAACTCTGCTCCGAAGTCTCACACACCCCACAATCAATAATGTATCAATCTACCCACATCTTGGGCAATATTTATACTTAAGGAAAACAACAGTGTGCTTTAACTAAGTTTACTTACTCTGCCTTATTCCGACACGTTTTTTGGATCCACTACTCCTCCTAGGGCATTCGAGATAGAGACACCGTTCCAACTCTGAGATGTCTGGCCCGAAGTGGTGTAGTGTGCTTGCATACAGCTTTTGGATCAACGCGCCCGTTCTCTTGTTCTTGTCATTTTTCTTTTGGCTTTTTCCCATAGAGAATGAACAGGGCTGTAGGTACATTCCACTAAGAAACTACATTTCCCATCAGCCCACTTCCGCGTTGACCTGCGTCACGCCGGGGCGGGATCATCTACATTATCCTCCAGGAAGGCATAAACCGCCTGGAATTCCTCAGCCCTTTGTCTCTGGTGTCTGGATTTCAAGGAATCTAGATGCACAAAAGAGATGCTCTCTACCAAAAAGACGTTTTTCTTTCTTTCTTGTGTAACCCCCTTTTTTTTTTTTGGACAGGTGCTGATCACCCAGCACAGTAGGCTATAGGCTACTAAAGAGTTACCCTAAATCCCAATAAATAATGGCGCAACAGGGTCCTAAGTTCTCAGCAGTGGAGTGGTGAGCTGGCTGAGATTCCTGATACCATAAGGGTACAAGTATGACTAGAGAGAGAGAATAATAAGCATGAATCTAATAAATGATAAATTTAACAGCGCGGTGCCTCCACTGCGAAAATACTACACTTACCTTTGAAGCTAGTGTATGGTGTATTTCCTCAGACTTTAAAATAACAGTAGCATGAGTGAAAGAACTAATAGCTAGTCTGCAGTGCGCATGTCAGAATGTTCAAATATAAACAACCAAATGAGCAGCCAATACACCCAAGATATAATTAAATAATAATGATTATATTTATTAATAAGCAATAATAATAATAATAATAATAATAATAATAATAATAGCAATAATAATAATAATAATAATAATAGTATTTGACAATAAATGCTCCCAAAGAAGCATGCAATGTAATCACCAAGAAAATAGTAACACCGGCACAAGAAGAGCGGAAACAATTAGCCTACATAATAGAGATGTTACAGATAGCACATCAACAGTGTGTATACCAGCAGTACATAGTAAGAAAATAAAATTGGGTAAAGTATCAAAAGAAAAGAAGTGGACAAGAAAAAAACGCGCGCGCAGTTGGGGCCCGTTGGTGCACAGGTGGCAGCTCTCTGAACTGCAGGCAGAACAGCAACCGCTGCAATGCCCTTCTAAAACGCTGGCTATCCAGGCGAGACCAGAGGAACGCGTGTGTGTGTGTCAGTGTAAGTGTGGGTTCGCGTTACTCACAATCCACCGGTCAAACCAGACGGATCAGGTTACAGATGTCGGTACAGTCACGCAGCAGATGCTCCTGAGCAGAGGGCTAGCTATTGCTGTGGGTTAGCTCGCTCGAATAAGATGCTGCTCACCCCAAACCCCTCGGTAGCTGGCTGGGTCCCAGACCCGACACAGTGAGTTCCCGGGACTGACGAAAGCGCTCCGGTGGGCACAGCACGGAGGGCAGATGTGTCCGCAGAAAAAAAAAAACAGCAAGATCACTCACTGGAGTGACACCGGAGTTTATGGCCACAAGCAGACCAAACTATAAAAAAAACTGTCTGCAAAATAAGTGCTGAAATAGAGCTCACAAACAACGCGATCTCTCTCTGCTCGGCAGCAGGCGGGAACTCCGTGAGCTTCTCCCTCGCGAAGTGATGAAACATCTCAAAAAGCCCGCGAACTCGCGGGCATTAAACATATACCAATTACCATTGGCTGACATCAAAATTCAAATAAAACTACAACGAGCAAATAAGTCTGATTGGTCCGAATGCACAGAACGTCACAACACATCAGAACAGTGAAAATATTCCAAACCACAAGGCATTATGGTAAATGGAGTTAATTACACAGAAAATAGGGCAATCCAATATAGAGTATAAAATACAGTGTTATTTTAGAGGACCTTACACTTGCAAGATCCATCATTCAGCGCGATTTCTTCCTTACCCTTGGCCAAGGTAAACTCCAGAGTCACGTGATCTTTAAACTCAACCTGAGTTACAACCGGTTTATTCGTATTAGAAGTGACGTCACGACTGCTGCTCAAACGCAGTTTTTAATTAAAAGTTGGAAGCAACCGGATTCCTTCTGACTAAAAAAAAAGCACTGTGCATATTATTCTGATCAGAGGCTTTTCCTCACGAACGCTGAAGTTCGGACCAAGAATCCTCTGCCTTCACGGAAACGACCCAAGTGATCCACTGGACCAGAAAGTTCTCTACGCCTTCATCACGAGCGACTCCCGTGCTCCAACGGCGAATATCTCTTCATATCTTGCTAAAGAATATTGAGTAAGATTTTGGCATAAATTAAGATAGTCTTAGGAATTTGCTTTATTGAAAGTGTGAATTTAAACTCAAACTGTTTAATTGTGCACACTATAGACACTTAGCGTGTTGAATTGATTTATCTTGTTCTATGTTTAATCTCAATTGTTTAATAGGCTGTGCATGTTTTTTTTCCTCTCTCTTTTATTCTTACTAACATTTTAATTTCATTATTATACATCTTGACCTCATCAACATGTCAGTGGATTCAGTATGGTTATGAGCTAGTGAGTTAGCTACAGCTTCCCTTTATCTGCTTAGCAACACAAAGCTAATCTAGGCCTACCACGTGCTCAGCAGGCCATCAGGCCTGATAAACCACACCTCAGCTAGAAATCCACATCCTAGCTCTTTGTTCACACCATGTGGCCACTCACAAACACACCCTAGTTAGCTACGGCTAATTCCTTTGTCTTTAGCAACACGTGCTCAGTAGGCCTCACCAGGCCTAACAAACACACTTTAGCTAGGCCATAGGGACTTTCACACAAGCACACATTAGCAACAAGCTAGACCTAACACACCTTTCTTTGTTTAACTCCACGAGGTGGTCCTTGGGCCTTAACTCCTCCCCCACAAACACGTGGAGTTAGCCACAAGAGCCAACCCTCTCAAGAGCAACACCCAAGATCTCTCTCTCTCTCTCACACACACATACACATAAACACACACACACACACACCACATCATATGTGTATATAAGGATTACAACCTGTTATTATTCATTTTTTTATCTTTGTTATAATAAATCCATTTATCAAAGCTGTGTGTATTCATCTTGTTAGTGTTCCAATATTTCCGAAGTCCCCAATCTCTCAAAGAATTCAAAAAGGTGCATATAAGCAGAGGTGGAAAGAGTACTAAAATATTATACTCAAGTACAAGTACTGTTACTCTGATGAAATTTTACTTAAGTACAAGTAAAATTACCAGACAAAAAATCTACTCAAGTAAAAGTAAAAAGTAGATCATTTAAAATGTACTTTGAGTAAAAGTAAAACGTTACTTTTAACAATGGGTGTTTTCTGCCTCCATTGTGTTGTGCAAAAATGAAAAAGAAGAGGAAACAAGGATATATGTACATCTCAACCCAGATGTTTTATTTAAAGGAAGTGTATCAAATTGAATGCTTAGGATAATGCTGCATTAAAACTGAGACAAACAAAAAAGGTCAATACACACAGTCATGTCGTTTACATCGCCCTGACCACACACAAAGCATTGTACACGAAATATGAAAGTGAAACGTTGCACCGAAATCTCGTAGCTTGCCTGTGTGCACTGTGTGTTATTGAACAATTCAATTCAAACATTATTTGTTTTGCTTAGTATTCCTTTCTGGCCTGTTGGATGTAGAATGGTAGGAGGACTGATCACGTCAGGTTGGCGAGCTAACTTGCTTGCATGATTAGCCAACCGAATAACAGACTAGTTACCGTTATGTTACAGTACCAACAGGTTGCTACTTCAACGTTAGCAATGCCATCCACTATTTTTGGAATATAACCAGCCTATTGTCAGTTTTACTATGGAAAGGAAACATTATGCCAATGACAATACTTACCTCAACATGCTTGCGCAGATTAGACGTCGAATTTTTGTATGCTGCAATGGTTATCTTCTTGGGCACACATAATCTGCATTGCATAATGAAACTGTCACCCCTTTTCTCTACGAAGCTGAAGTGATCACGTATGTAGGGCCAGGGGTGCACTTCATTACTGGAAGAAATTGCGTTTTCTGCAGGGTCGCCCACCACAGGTTCCTCGGTCTCCTCCATGTCCGCAGGGGCGCTTTATCAACACCTGTGGCCCAGGGGCTAGGCCCCTCATAGGCTACCTGTCAACCCTACCCTTACCGTTGGCCAGGAAAACACTCTTATTTTATTTGCAATACATGTCAAGCATTTACAGTGTAAGCGCGTAATTAGCCTAGAAGTCTACGATAGGTTACGTTTGGCTCAGCGTAGCTGCGCAAGGCCCACGCTCACATCACTCAACACATCCGACCACAGAGGGAGAGAAGAACGCGCGCATTATCATTACAGAGCCGGTTCTGATTATTACCACGGACAGGACAGTGATACTGCGTAACTTTCACGCAGGGGCATAGCCAGAGATAAACACACAAGCGCGCGTGCGCGATAATGTAGACCTATGTGTAAACATAAAACACACACCTACAGACAAGGCCTTTTAAAAAATAAAATACATAAAAATAGCTCGGCGGCATGAAAACAAACATTCACTGCAAGTCAAGGTACTTGGCTCGGCGGCCACATGAAACGTAAACACCATGGACAGCGGCCAAACTCATAACGCTACAGACCGAAATACATGAAACCGAGTCCTACTAGGGTCTATTTTACCGATCTATGTTCAAGCATCATGCAAGTCTTCCTTCTCCTTGAATAAGACCGTGCATTCAACTGCCTTTTTGACATGACTGCATCGAAATACCACTCAACAATATTTCACGCACTCCATCAAGAAAAAAGTTAAACATGATGAACACGGGCATACTGTTTTGAGCATACGATTTTTTAAACAGAAACTAGCTACATCAAAGTCCTTCAATAAACCCATCCTTTAGCGCAAATGAGCTTAACCTAGTTCAAAGCATGACGCTAGCAGTAGCTGCATAAGGCAAAATCACGTGGGCCTTTCATCAACAACAAGCCACGGCGGGCAAACATTAATAATCAAGTGTCCTTACCTTAAAACGTTGTCTTGACCACAGAACTTCTCAAGTATTTCACTTAAATCCACACGGGTTAACAACACACCCAACACAGCTAGTGAGAAATGTGGATCTGCGCTAGCTTTCTATTGCTATTCCCCTCAGTATGCTTACTCTGTCTGCTGCCCGAACTGTGAAAATTATAGGCTACAATCTTTTCATCAATTTCTTCAGTAGATGCCGTTTTAGACATTTTATTATCCCCATAGAAATATGCTATTATACTAACAGGATTATAACCCATACGAAAAAAAAACAGTAAAGAACTTATAAGAATTTACCACTGTCTTAGTAGTAAATCCTTATAAATATAAGGATAAATCCTTATAAGCATTTATAAATAAATATATATGCCATGTATGATTTACTCCTGAAAGTGGCCCCTTTTGCATTTTCCTCATACAAATGTTTTATGAAAATCTAGTATGTATGAAGTGAACATTGTGCATGGTTTTTACAGATAATGTGTATGATGAATTACACCATCTTTGTATGCTTCATGTAATGTTTGTAGTTTTAAATTATATTTTACAGTTTAAAATGTATATGCCTTTTATATGTAAATCCACACAAACATATATGTTTTTGTTTGAATTGTGGATGTATCGTAAAGGTATTCTATGATGGCTCTCTATGTTTTTTATATGTCAACATTACATTGACAGTAATTGGTTGACATTTTAAAAACATAGATAAACCTGAACAATTCATACAAAAAAAACCTCTTCTATTTTTACATTTATAGTAATTGATCGACATATAAAAACATCTATAAACCTAAAGAAGTTATACAATAAACTAGGGTTGGGCGGTATCCAAATTTTGATACCTTTAAACTGTCTCTGTGTTTTCCCGGGGTATACGGTATTACCGAGAAAAAAATATTTTGTTTCGGCCTACTGTGTAACGTGCGCCTATGCCTCAAATGTACTATTTAAAAGCAGCATAGCGAATTGTGTGCATTGTGGTATGGATTAAGCAGCAAAGCGAATTTTGTGCATTGATGAATGGATTAAGAGATATTTCAAAGCATCACGCAACTCTTCCTTCATCTTGAAAATAGCATTCAACTGTCGTTTACACATGTCTGCGTTGAAACGCATTTGCAGCACTATTTCACCTACTCCATCAAAAAAAGTACACGATGAGCAGGATCATACCCTTTCAAGCATGGGAAATAAAAAAAAGAAAAAGAATCAACCAACACCCAAGTCCGTTTAGACTGCGCGATAAACCATATTCTTCAGCGCAAATGAGGCGAACCTAATTCAAATGCGTGATAGCTGCACAAGGCAAAATCATATGGGCCCACGTCATGCCATGGCGGGGAAATTAATAATCAAATGGCCTTACCTTGCTTAAAACGTTGTCTTGATCACATAACTCCTTACAATTATTCCACTTAAATCCATACGGTTTAACACACCCAACAAAGATAGCAAGCGCATTGCTAATTCCCACCAGAAACCTAACAGTTTACGCTACGATGTTTTCTTCCGTTTCTTCAGTAGATGACATTTCAAACGTTTATTACCCACATCCCAAATGTCATACGTTATATTATTTTACCTTGTTGTTACTCATGTAACCTACTCAAAACACAACTCATTGGAGAGATCTCGTGGAAGTGGAGTACCCCAGGCTATGGTGTGCCTTAGGGGACATATTAGATTTTTCGTTTGGTTTGAAACCAAAATACTGCCACACTGCTGATGTTGTATTTTTTTTGCCACTAACTTATCTTGACTTGCCATCTTTCAACCGCGGTCTCAGTCTCTTTTTTTTTTTTTTTAGATAGGACAGTATAGAGAGACAGGAAATGAGCGGGGGAGAGAGAGACGGGATCGGGAAATAACCTCGGGTCGGCTTTCTGTCAGACTCCAAATGTCACGCAGGGTTGCCATGGTAACGACATAAACAACCCTGCACGCGATGAGAACTTCTTTAGGAAATTGATAGAATTAGTGAAAATACGGTCACACAGTTATTTGGGATGATCTTCAATTTATTATTTTATATTATGACCTCATGTACTCCATATTTATTTAGATATTATATATTTTTTTAAAATGACGGTAATGAGACCGATACCGTTGGTACTTTTGGATACCTCGGGATACCTTCTTACCGTAATACCGCCCAACCCTAGAATAAACCTGTCTTTTTCAGTAGGTTGACATATAAAAAACATAGAGAGCCATCACAGAATACCTTTACGATACATCCACAATTCAAACAAAAACATATATGTTTGTGTGGATTTACATATAAAAGGCATATACATTTTAAACTGTAAAATATAATTTAAAACTACAAACATTACATGAAGCATACAAAGACAGTGTAATTCATCATACACATTATCTGTAAAAACCATGCACAATGTTCACTTCATACATACTAGATTTTCATAAAACATTTGTATGAGGAAAATGCAAAAGGGGCCACTTTCAGGAGTAAATCATACATGGCATATATATTTATTTATAAATCCTTATAAGGATTTATCCTTATATTTATAAGGATTTACTACTAAGACAGTGGTAAATTCGTATAAGTTCAAATCACACGACACGTATTCAAATCACAACTGATTTATTTTACTGTTGGACAGATCATAGCATATCTAGCCTAGCTGCACATAGCCTAGCTGCACAGAGCCGAGCTGCTGGTAGGCTGATCACTGATAAGTAGCTGATATTCTGAACAGATTGGTGATCCTTACCTTAAAAAAGTCTGTGACTTTAGGCAACGATTCTATCATTACCTGCATCTCTCTTTTTTTTTCCTTTTATGCGCCCCGCTAACATGTGAACGCTTCATCTTTCAAAGCCTCTAAATTTGTGTCTCTGCAGTCTGCAGTCTTTGGCGCGCTTTCGTGCGTGACGTTACATTTTGTTCCATTTTATTCTGGTCCAGTTGTGGGTGTTCGTTTCGCGAACCACAAACACCATGTCTCTTACAGCAGGCTACTGTGCGCTCATTTATTTCTAACCTTATTTCTATCCGTACATTAATGTAGGCCCACGATTCCGACAGTTTATTATTTTATTAATATTACAAGGCCCCTGATTGGCTGTGGCCCAGGGGCGTGAGCCCCCCGAAGCCCCCCCCCCCCCTTAAAGCGCCGGTGCATGTCCGCCATCGTCTGTGTGAGACTCGCGCGCGCGACAACTGTCCTTCCGGTGATTCATTTCCAGAGCGCATTTCCCCTTCTCCGTTTTAGCCTTTTCTTAATTTTTATTTATTTTTTTTTACTCAGTAACGGTTGTGATGTAAAATGTACCAAAGTACACTACTTAAAAGAAAACATACTAAAGTAAAAGTACACTCTTTAAAAATTACTTGAAAAAGTATAAGTACACAAAAAAGCTACTCAAGTACAGTAACGCGAGTAATGTAATTCGTTACTTTCCACCTCTGCATATAAATTATGTAATATGGTAAGTGATCAATAATAATTTGGAATATACCATAATCTAGCTGTTGGTAATTTGTTATTAAGCACCAAGATTAATGGTATGATTCACTTTGAATGATTCACTGATTTGCTTTGAATGATTCACTGATTCGATTCACTTGAGTGATTCACTTGAGTGATTCACTTTAAACGATTCAATGGGATTGATTCATTTTAATTATTAACCTTCAAATTTAATGAGACTGATTTAATGAGATCACTTAATAATTACCTAATGCACCTACAGGGCTCATGAATCGAATCGTCCTACTCGGACACGCTCCATCGCAGATGCACCAAACCTCGTGATACTTCAGGCCAACTCCCCCAACACATACATGCAATTGGTTCTGACCTGCACTCATATTTTTCCTTTCTTTTTGCTCATCCCTTTTTCCTCCATAGGCTTGCATTGATTTTGACACGTGAGCTGCTTGTGATGGAGGCGTAGAAAACTTTCGGGTCCAGCGGAGCACTTGGGTGGTTCCCGTGGAAAGCAGAGGATTCTTGGTCCAAACCTCAGCGTTCGGGAGGAAAAGTCTCTCATCAGAATCAGATGCACAGCGCTTTTGAGTTAAAAAGGATTCAATCGCTTCTTAACTTTTAACTGCCTGGGCTGCAGTCGTGACGTCACTTCTAATACAAGTAAACCGGTTGTAACTCAGGTTGAGTTTAAAGATCACGCGACTCTAGAGTTTACCTTTGCCAAGGGTAAGAAAGAAAATCGCGCTGAGTGATGGATCTTGCAAGAAAGAAGACGTCTTTTTGGCGGAGAGCGTCTCTTTATGCGTCTAGCTCCCTTGAAAACCGGACGCGAGAGACAAAGATGGTGGAGCTTCCGCTTGGATTTATGCGTGCATGGCAGACTGACGTAGGTGATCCCGCCTACGCGTGACGTAGGTCACACGGAAGTTGCCTGGGAATTGTAGTTCTGACACAAGATGGCGGCATGATACCTACACTAACCAGACTGTACAGCTATTGCAATGTTATCGCTCGCTCTAAAAGCACAGACAACTTCATGACAAGCTTTCTCCTGGAATAAAATGCTTACAGACCTCAATATGCTTCCGCAGGTTGGACAGCAAGTTTTTGTAGGCCGTGATGTGGTTCGTTTTAGATAAGCAAAGTAAACATTTAAAACGAAATGAATCGAATCTTTAATCCTTTCAGAAAACTGAAACATGGGTTCTAGGTAAAGCCATGAGTGAGTGCGTTCTCCAGAAGAACCGCCTCCTTCCATTCCGCCATCAACTGATGGTGTTCAAATAAGTGAACTGCGAATTTCGGCCCACGCAGTGCATTATGGGATCGCTAATTTTTTTGGCTACCAAACAGCACTTCAAAATGGCGGAAAGCAGTATTGACAACTACGATTTAGATCAGTTTAAACTTTGGAAAGTTGATGATTTGAAACAGTTTTGCAGTTGTCGTGGACTGCCTGTGACAACCAAGACCACTACTGATATTAGGGGCCTATAGTATCATGAGGCCTGATACTGACAAGTCTTGTAAACACTGACAACAATTCATTTGTAGCCTATCCTTTATACAAAATTTTATCTTAGGCCTACATTGTCTAGACTATACACACACACACACACACATATCTCATCTCATCTCATTATCTCTAGCCGCTTTATCCTTCTACAGGGTCGCAGGCAAGCTGGAGCCTATCCCAGCTGACTACGGGCGAAAGGCGGGGTACACCCTGGACAAGTCGCCAGGTCATCACAGGGCTGACACATAGACACAGACAACCATTCACACTCACATTCACACCTACGGTCAATTTAGAGTCACCAGTTAACCTAACCTGCATGTCTTTGGACTGTGGGGGAAACCGGAGCACCCGGAGGAAACCCACGCGGACACGGGGAGAACATGCAAACTCCGCACAGAAAGGCCCTCGCCGGCCCCGGGGCTCGAACCCAGGACCTTCTTACTGTGAGGCGACAGCGCTAACCACTACACCACCGTGCCGCCCACACACACATATATATATATATATATATATATATTTATTTTAGGGGTGGCACGGTTCACAAAAGTCGCGGTTCGGTACGTATTGCGGTTTGAGGTCTGCGGTTCGGTACGTATTGCGGTTTTTTTTTTTTTTTTTAAATCTTAAGTACTCTGTATTTGGGCATATAGCCTACTATTTACCTTAAGTAAACATAGTTTAGGATACAGCATTTAAGAGAGGTTAAAATTATAGTTACAATGAAATAATCATGCACAAACTGAGTTTGAGTTGACATGAGCACATTTTATGAACAATCTCTGATGAAAAGCCAGGTAGTATTTTGAAACAGCAAGAGGGAAGACATGGATGATTTCAACAGCTTTTTTATTTACTACAGTATTTATACAAAGTGTCAGGAGTGTTTGCTGCCATGTTGTGGCATCTAGAGGAACCAGGTGTCTTTTGTCACATACAGAGTTTTCATAATTGGAAGAAATAAAAATGAGTTCTTAAAGCTTACTTTTGAACAGATGTGTGTGTTAAAACTTAAACTTTTATGTGGCGACCAACCAACCACCTATATACAAAAACCGAATCAAAAACTCTTCTAATCCCTGAGAGTGAGGATGTATTTTTTCACTTGAAATTAAAGTGCAGTGTTTTGAAACGTATGGCTGGATTTCTTATCTAATCTTAAAGTGCCACTGTATTCTTAGAACGATTTATAACAAAATACACACACAGCCAATATAAAATATTGCAATAAAACCAATCACTGCACTGTTTAAAACAAACCTCCCCTCCCCTCGCCGGAAAAAAAAAAAAATCTAGTTCGCCCATTATCCTGTGTCATTCTGAGATGCGCAGATAGACAGTAAAGGGAATTCCGAATTCCCTTTACTGTCTATCTGCACATCTCAGAATGACACAGGATAATGGGCGAACTAGATTTTTTTTTTTTCTGGCGCCATGGTACGCCGGAAATCCGGCGCGGCGCCGGAACGCTATCACCCCTGTTCGCGCGAAAGAGAACCACGTGGTTTCATACGGGCATTCGGCTTTTTTTTTTTTTTGGCGAACGTCTTAAATAGGGGTACCGCGGTTTATACGCGTATTGCACCGCAACAGGCGTATCGTATGGTTCGGTTTTTTTCCCATAACCGTGCCAAGCCTAATATATATATATATATATATATATATATATATATATATATATATATATAAATACATCTACTGTTAATTATATAAAGTAATCTAAGCCTGCTTTAATCTATATGGCCCTTATAGAGATCTTCGAGGTCAGCGCGCACCCGGCGGCGGCCATATTGGAAGTCAAAGGTCGCTGTGTCAGTGCATTGTTGTTGTCCAGCGAAGCAAAAAGGGGTGACAATGCCGAATACATGCGTCATTGTTGGCTGTAGTAACCGAGGGGAAAAGGGTGGCAAAAGCTTCCACAGACTCCCTAAAGTCGTGACAAACCAGGGAATTGCAGCACAGGAGAAAAGCGAGCGGAGGAGACGACAGTGGCTGGCTGCCATTAACTGATCAAATTTAGGACAACTTGACTGTATCCGGATTTGTTCTGATCACTTTGTGACAGGTAGGTTAATATGGTCTTGAATTTCATAGTTACTAAAATAGTTACTAAAATAGTTATTTTAATTTCATAGTTACCGGTAGCATCCAGTCTGCCAGCTGTTGTGTGACCGTCGTTCTTTCCCTCAGTCTCGTGGCCGCTTCAACATAAAACAACAGGGAAGCAACATGGGAGCAACATTCCCCAAGTCCAGCAATGCAGTTGCAATGTGCACACAAAATAGCATGTCTCTTGTCAACTATTATCCAGGGGTGTAGACTAGGCTGGGATAGACTCTGCGAGTGCAACACTTTCCCTCTGATCACTTTTGTCTCTCCGTCTTCAGCAGTAAACACCGACACATCGCGGACCCAACCGGACACAAATCTATCGTATGCTTCCATGCTCTTGTGGTTCTGGAAATCCTTTAGTTCACAAAATGGACTTGGGTGAAACACTAGATAGTTCACAAGATCTATGTATGTTAAATGCGGCAACAAGCTGGGGTCGGCTTTCCATTCCTTCTCACTAACAGTGTATGGATCTACATTCCCAATGAAACGTGCCTTCTCAGCATAATGCTCCCGTGCCTGCTTATCCAAACTTTCACAGTAGTGCTCCATCACTTCAAATGTCTAAATTCTTTAAAAAATCCAAGCTTTTAAGCCCTCTAACGCGGAAACGAATCGCTAAATGTGTACTCTATGATATGTACTCTATGATATGTACTCTATGATATGTACTCTATGATGTGTACTCTATGATGAGTACTCTATGATGTGTACTCTATGCGTGCTCTGGAGCGAGTGACTTCCAAGATGGCTGCGCACGCGCAGTGTTACTATTTTTAGCATCATCTCGGAGCACTCTATTATGGGACACAAAGGTGGGCGATATTACAGTAAGATGGAAAGATGTAGTAAACCTGTAGGCCTTTTCTGCATAATAACTACATAATATTTTGTTAGAATTGCCAAAAATAAATGACGAACTAAATATCTGAACAAACTTACAACTTTTTTCCATCTTTTACGTCCTTCTGGGTCTTTTTTTTTTTCGGTTGGAAATGTAATCAAAACAAACGGAGGTTCACATTTACATGACCCGTCTTCAGATGTAGGCCCAGTACAATTGTGTTTTCTTCCACTGCTTAAGTTTATAACTTCCGTTAGTACATTGGTAAAAAGCACAGTGTGCACCTGTCATAGTTTTACAATTCACTTAAGGCTTAAGGTCTTTAAGCCAATCGCTATAGAGCTTTAAAGATCACCGTCTGCTACCTGCCTTCCTATTGAGGTATTTCACTCACGTGACCAAGTCATGTGACACTGCCATTTTGGACGGCACGGCTCGAATCAGTTTGAATGCGAGGAAGGCGACAAACGAAAAACATAAAAGAAAAAGGAGCGAGATGCAGAAAACACCTTCACTATCCAGCGACGTAGGGCATTTACAGGGCGAGCAGAGGGAGAGGTATTTGCAAAAATTGAGGTTAGCAGGCTTAGAGAACGACGTTTACCTGCTTCCACCAGGATTGTTCACTGACAGCTAAGATTTGTTCACATTTTCATTTACTTTCGGTCCTCAGGATAAACAAAATGTTATTAAATGTCATTGAAATAACTTCTTAGTCTGTTGAGACATGGCCCGTTATAAGTTTTTCCTTTACTGTATTTACTAGTTTACTGAGCGCGCTCCGGGGCGGGCTGGCTGGCTGGCTAGCTAGCGCTCCGGGGCCGGCTGGCTAGCGCTCCGGAGCCGGCTGGCTGGCTGGCTAGCGCTCCGGAGCCAGCTGGCTGGCTGGCTGGCTAGCGCTCCGGGGCCGGCTAGCTAGCTAGCGCTCCGGAGCCGGCTGGCTGGCTGGCTAGCGCTCCGGGGCCGGCTAGCTAGCTAGCGCTCCGGGGCCGGCTAGCTAGCTAGCGCTCCGGGGCCGGCAGGCTGGCGCTCCGGAGCCGGCTGGCTGGCGCTCCGGAGCCGGCTGGCGCTCCGGGGCCGGCTAGCTAGCTAGCGCTCCGGGGCCGGCAAGCTAGCTAGCGCTCCGGGGCCGGCAAGCTAGCTAGCGCTCCGGGGCCGGCTGGCTGGCTAGCTAGCTAGCGCTCCGGTGCCGGCTGGCTGGCTAGCTAGCTAGCGCTCTGGGGCCGGCTGGCTCAGTAAACTAGTAAATCCAGTAAAGGAAAAACTTGAGACTGAAAGGTTTTAACAGTCATACAAATGACTGACCGTAAACATTGCTACAGTAACATACCAGCTACTGTTGTTGACATTAGCTAGCTTGCCGTCCAAAATGGTGGACACCGGGGCGTCACGTGACCCTGTGACGTCAGGTGAAATACCTCAATAGTCACTTCAGCGCCTCGGTAGTTCGTTTGGTAGCCGAAATAGTTGACCTAGAAAAGCCGCGCATGCGTACAAGCGTTGCGCACTTCGCCTATAACGCTGCTGAGAAATTGCTGATCTGAGATCACACACACACACACACCCTGAGAACGCTTAAAAGCTTGTAAGTCTTTGGACATACATTTAATTATATCCTTTGTGGACATGTTTAACCTGTGAAATATTACAGCAGGATTCGAGCGAATTCTGCATTTTAAAAGCCAGGATTCCTCCAAGTTAACGCCAGGACCTGTAATATTCCTCTCATATCGCTTACACAGGTTTAAACCTGGTTAAGGGTCTGGTTAGTACTGGGAGAGGAAACTGCCTGGGAAGACGAGTGCATGGCGCAAGAAGGACTTAGACTGAAAGCTTAGGCACTGCTACATTAATAAGGTCATTGTATTACTTATTAGTTCTCTATAAAAAAAAACGCACTGAAATGCTTATCAGCTATAAAATGAGCACGGCAAACACGAGCATTTTTAATTTATGTCTTGGTCCAGTTTATCCCACGGAGCCAAAGTCGGCTCGGATTTTGATGAAAAGGATGATTTTGATCCTGCAGGGATGTGAGAGAATACTAATTCTGGTCTAGTTTTACTTCTATTCTGGCAACCAAAAACATAATTCTGGCAAAATAAATGATACATACCACCCAACTTAATGATAACTTCAACAACCTGAATATAAACAATACTAAACATTTTGCATCTGCTATGCACGTGTCCATTCCTTATTTAGTATGCACACGTCACATGAAACCCATTTGGATTTGTTAAATTTGCAGACCCAAAGCAGTGGTTTGCAACAGGAACAATGGCAGTGTTTCACAACTGTGGGCCTGTGCACATTCCTTGAGTCCCTATTTAACCCTGCAATAGATTGTGATGGGGAAATCATTGTACGAATGCCAATTAAATACTTACAAGATGTTTTTCTATAAGTTATAGAGTGTAATGCATAATTCAGGCATGTGATTAGCAAAAGACAAAAAAAAGGCAGGAAAATGTACAACGTGTAGAACCATGGGCGGATCTACCGGTGTGGCATAGGGTGGCAAATGCCACCCTAAAAGAAAGCCTTGCCACCCCTGCTGCCACCCCAGTTGGCAGCGACGAATTCAAAGAAAAATTACGGCCAATTTGACATTTACGTGCACGAATTTCCAATGTCCGACTGCGGCGAATGCAGCATGAGATAACGCCAGAGATTGGTTGTTTTGGAAAATTGAGAGGCGCGAAGTGAGGGAGCCAGGAGTCACGAGGAAAGGAGACATGGGAGGAAAGAGGTAAAAGCTGATTAACTATCTATCAAGAAATGAAATTATAATGAATGAACAGTGCTAGCATAGTTGCAATGCTGATTTTGAGAGGATAAAAATCAGGTTGGAGAACGTTATTTAGCTAACTATACATGTAATGTGAAGCATTTTGCTGAGCAACATGGAAATCACCGCATTCAGCTGTTGTAGGCATGACAAGTTCATGTTATGCTCACTGGTGAGCCTTTACAAAGCGTGAGAAAAAAAAAAAACTATAAAATGTGACACTGGTGTAAATGGTTTAAATCATGCTGAACTTGAAGCAGTGTTGTTATTGTTGTTGTTTTTTAGTGTCTGTTTTGCATATACAGTATAAAACTGTCCAGAAACGGTATAGACCTCATCTGAGAATGTGTTCTTCGTGAACAATAAAAGCATGAGATTAAGTTTGTCTGTATGAGTTTGTAAATGGCAGCCCATGCCCTTTTGTAGTGTGTACATACTATTTGTCATCAAACTGTGATCACTGTGATTAAATTCAGTATACATTTAGGTCCATAAATATTTAGACAGAGGCAACATTTTTCTAATTTTGGTTCTGTACATTACCACAATGAATTGTGAACAAAACAATTCAGATGCAGTTGAAGTTCAGACTTTCAGCTTTAATTCAGTGGGTTGAACAAAATGATTGCATAAAAACGTGAGGAACTAAAGCATTTTTTAAACACAATCCCTTCATTTCAGGGGCTCAAAAATAATTGGACAAATTAAATAATTGTAAGTAAAATGTTCATTTCTAATACTTGGTGGAAAACCCTTTGTTGGCAATGACTGCCTGAAGTCTTGAACTCATGGACATCACCAGACACTGTGTTTCCTCCTTTTTAATGTTCTGCCAGGCCTTTACTGCAGCGGTTTTCAGTTGCTGTTTGTTTGTGGGCCTTTCTGTCTGAAGTTTAGTCTTTAACAAGTGAAATGCTGCTCAATTGGGTTGAGATCAGGTGACTGACTTGGCCATTCAAGAATATTCCACTACTTTGCTTTAATAAACTCCTGGGTTGCTTTGGCTTTATGTTTTGAGTCGTTGTCCATCTGTATTATGAAACGCCGACCAATCAGTTTGGCTGGATTTGAGCACACAGTATGTCTCTGAATACCTCAGAATTCATCTGGCTGCTTCTGTCCTGTGTCACATCATCAATAAACACTAGTGACCCAGTGCCACTGGCAGCCATGCATGCCCAAGCCATCACACTGCCTCCGCCGTGTTTTACAGATGATGTAGTATGCTTTGGATCATGAGCTGGACCACGCCTTCGCCATACTTTTTTCTTTCCATCATTCTGGTCGAGGTTGATCTTGGTTTCATCTGTCTAAAGAATGTTCTTCCAGAACTGTGCTGGCTTTTTTAGATGTTTTTTAGCAAAGTCCAATCTAGCCTTTTTATTCTTGAGGCTTATGAGTGGCTTGCACCATGCAGTGAACCCTCTGTATTTACTTTCATGCAGTCTTCTCTTTATGGTAGATTTGGATATTGATACGCCTACCTCCTGGAGAGTGTTGTTCACTTGGTTGGCTGTTGTGAAGGGGTTTCTCTTCACCATGGACATTATTCTGCGATCATCCACTACTGTTGTCTTCTGTGAGTGTCCAGGTCTTTTTGCATTGATGAGTTCACCAGTGCTTTCTTTCTCAGGATGTACCAAACTGTAGATTTTGCCACTCCTAATATTGTAGCAATTTCTCAGATGGGTTTTTTCTGTTTTCGCAGCTTAAGGATGGCTTGTTTCACCTGCATGGAGAGCTCTTTTGACCGCATGTTTTCTTCACAGCAAAATCTTCCAAATGCAAGCACCACACCTCAAATCAACTCCAGGCCTTTTATCTGCTTAATTGAGAATGACATAATGAAGGAATTGCCCACACCTGCCCATGAAATAGCCTTTGAGTCAATTGTCCAATTACTTTTGGTCACTTTAAAAACAGGGTGGCACATGTTAAGGAAGTGAAACTCCTAAACCCTTCATCCAATTTTAATGTGGATACCCTCAAATGAAAGCTGAAAGTCTGGACTTTATGTCCATGTCCATTATATAACTATAACTTGAATATGTTTCAGTAAACAGGTAAAAAAAAACAAAATTTGTGTCAGTGTCCAAATATATATGGACCTAACTGTATACGTCTGTAACACGTTGCCACCCCTCAAAAATTCCTGCCCCCCTCTTGCCACCCCATAAATATTTTTCTAGATCCGCCCCTGTGTAGAACCTGCCATGGTAGCAACCAAACTGAACTAAACAAAGTAGCTTGAAGATGAAGGAAAACTGGGCTACTTGGAAATTTATATTATTTGCACTGGAATGATCATACAGTCACTGTTAGAGTAGTATGGTATGCAGTAGAACACCAAGTTCCACAGATTCTTGGCTTAGCAGCTACATCACTATCATTTCCTTGCACCTTTCTCTTCTTTAATCTGGCCTTTTCCACTCCCTCTTTTTATTGTTCATATTGATTAAAGGCTCAGACGGCTTGCTCGTCAAACTGTAAACCTGTACAGTTGTCACGTGACCAGTTTGGAATCAGTTAACCAGTCAGAAATCTCAAGAGGGCTGCTCTCATCTCCTGCAGGTTTGTGTGAGTGCAGCTGCCTGCAGCCTATACTGCAACAAGTATCTCCAAGTTATGCTGCTGCTACTTTTAAACTTATTGCATCACCAACTTGCAGCTCACCAGGAATTCTCGGTTTTCTAGATTAGCCATGCCAGCACAGCACATCTGAATTACCTGAGCTGAAACAGTTCTTGTCAACTGATGTAGGCTACCACTAACAGACAAGCATGACTGTAGTACATAGGGAAATGGGCATGTTTAGCTCAAGCCAAACAAACCTCATGGATAATTGGAAAGGAAAGAAATCTATGAGTCTCTCTCTTTCACACACACACACAAAGATTGTTTTTCTTTTTTTTTTTTTAAACAGATCTGCATGATTTTACACAAGTCACATTTTCAGGTCAAAAAATTCAGAATTGAGGATTAATGTAGAAGAATTACATCCATGTTAACTACATAAACACGTAGATTTTTATGTTCAATCATCAAGACCAGACAATAACACTATCAATGTACAGCAACAATGCCATGTACGTACCCAAGGTCTAACTGAGCGTCTCAACTGTTCTAGGGTTTGTTACATTCTTTCAGAAAAATATCAGTCCATTTTTCTCGTCTACGCCCTCAGTCATGGCCTTGCGTCCATCCCCAGTCTCCACCTTGCTCTTTCACACGTGTGCAGCCACTGGCTCCAGCCCTTCTTCCATTTCATTGGTCTGAGGTGGAGGATTTTCTGGGCGAGATGATGAGTTCTTTAACATCATTAGTGAGAGTCTTTATCTCCTGCAGTTCTTCAGCTGATCCTTCACCCTCTCCATCCGCCTGTTCAGCTTTCTTCCCCACCAACCGCTTCACCACCAGAGTATGATACTGCATCAACAGCTGATACTGATCCTAACCAACACACCACACTTACTTAACTGTCACAAACATCAGGTTAGTCAGTGTGCGTGCGTGCGTATACCTGTGGGAGTTTATTCTGCAGCGTCTGTATGATGCTTGACACACACCGTCCCGGAGCAAGCAACATGCAGTGTGTGTGTTGCTGAAAGAGCAGCAAAACAGCAAGATGCAGAACAAGTGCCTCGTCAACTGCCGCCTGCAACTGCTCCATCAGAGAGTGTTTATGTATGGAGAGAACCTGTCTAACACACACACACACACGTTTGTGTAATGTTAACTGTGGTTGTGCAGGGATGAGAATGGAAAAATATAAAAAAAAAAAAAGTCTGAAAAAAGCCAGGGGTTTGGGGGCCGCAGGCACCCAGCGGGGCCCAGGGGCAGGGAGCTAATGATTTTTGGCTTTTTTTTTAACCCCAAAACCATTAATTTTATCAGCAAAACGTTGCAATTTATTTGGAAATAAATTCCCCTTCTTGGTGGACTCCCAGGTGAACATGATTAATATGGTACAAGAGACTTGTTTTTAATCAATTCACATTTGATTTCAAAAAAATCAATGCACTTTTTAATATAAACGAGCTCTACAGTATTATATTTCTGCATTTTTGCTATTCGTGTCTTTGAATACTCTAATCCTTTACAATGAAGTGCAAACCAGAAAAAAGTTCTATCATATAATTCTCTTAAGCTTTCTTCTGATGTTATCATGGTAGCAGGAGGCCTTGCATATTAAGCAGGCAACATTCAACATCACTCATCACTTCCCTTTCAACTGTTGTGTGGACTAACGAGGTTTTATCTGGACAGGATGTTGTGTAATGTAATACAGATACCATACGGGCAATCTGAAGATCAAGATGGTGATTTTGAATTAAAGAACAGACATGTACAATGGGCATTACATATTGGAAATTTTTTTAAAATCAAAAACTATAAGTTCATCTCGGCCAAAAAAATTTGGGCAGACGCTCCCGCGCGGCACACGCCAGCAATTCCCCCTCCATCCCCCTATGAAATGAGCAATAAGTAGGAGAGTTATACACGGTATCATACCTAAAATTTTATCAGAAATAGATATGATACTATGATTCTTCCCAACATGCTACATTAGATAAGCTAACCCCATTTATAAAAGATACACTTATATATGACATGTATTTGAGACACACACACACTGATTCGTGCGATATACATTATAAATATAATGAATTATTGAACAGGCAAAATCATTTTCAACCTACCTTTGGTGTTTTTTGGTGTATATGTGAAGTTTGATAGTCCTCGCCCCTCTACTAGCGTAGTTTATCATGTCAGAACACAGCGAGCAAAGTACTTTTCCTGGGACGTCTATTTTCCGTATGTGATCACCGAGCTTCGTTGTGACAGTCTGCTTGTCGATCTCGACATTCAGTGTTCTCGACAAGCCCATTGAAAACAGTTCTTTATTCCTGCAACTTTATCAATCTTCCTCGCTCGGTCCTCTTCTAAGACTTTTGCCATTGTCGATATGCTAAAACATCCCGCCTGAATACATGAGTCCTTCCGATGTTACCAATGCGCATCGTCAAACAGTGTGTACAGTCGGTGAACGGCGATTGCAAGCCACACGTGGAGAGCATGCGTACTTGTGTTTATACACTGCACGTGATGGGATTTCCCGAAAATTCTACCACAAATAAGTCGAACATTGTCGCAAAAGTGAATGTTAATTACGACATGTCGAAAGACTCGAGTGTGTGTTAACCCAGAGCCCACCAAGAATCAAGACGTTATAAGGTGACCACAGATCGCTAACCATAACCCCCCCTCCGAAAATTTCTCAACGGATTTACATCAATCTCAGAAACGATCATTTTGGTCTGAAAAAGTCGGAAATCCGCCGATCGGCGGAAAATTCTTATCCCTGGTTGTGTGTTTGTAGTGTAGAACTATACGTTTATATACATTCTATCATTGTGTGTTCTTACTTCTCTTTTTTCTTGTCTCCTTTCTTAAGCATGATGCCACACTCCTCAGCAGCAGCTTCCACATTGCAGAGGAATTCCTCAATGCTCTGAAATACAGACACAGTCAGACAGACAGACTGATGAGATGGGGCAATGGCATGACAGGGCCACAGAGTGATTGTGTGAGAGCATGACAGGGCCACAGTGAGAGAGGTGAATGTGACTTATGAAGGTGTACACTCACTCTTCCATTCAGGCTGCTGTTCAGTTTCATCAGAGGAGCTTTAATCTCATCAGGAAACTTGGCCAGAATCTTCATCCTCACCTAGAAATTGTGGAAATACAGATGGCACATGGAACAGCGCAGGATCATGAAGTAAAAGCCAACAATTTAAAAAACACTAACAGTACTTCATCAAAGAGTTTTACAAGAATATAAAAAAGTGAGCTCACCAGATAACAGCTCGACTGTCATACACGACCATTTTAAATATTATATTCATGGCAGCAGATGATTGGAAAAATTCTATTTTGGATATTTTGACTACTGCCATCTCTTATTAAAACGTTTTAAAAGGTTTCACACTCCACAGACAAACACTACCAGAAGGAGCTGCAAGTGGTTTAAAAATCACAAATTATATTAAATGTTGAGAACTGAAAACAATTACACATGACCCAAACAGTACTGTTTTTGCAGCAATGGCAGCTCCATCTCCCAATTTAACTTCATTTACTCTGTAACCATGGAAATGATGTTGCTGACCTCAGCAGTGATGGAGCTGGGATTGTCGATGATGGTCTTGTGATCATCTGACAAGAAGTTGATCATCGCATTGGTTAGATCTGAACACACTGATTTCAGGATGTGTTTCGCCATGTGGAGTTGAACGTCATCTACACACGCACACACACACACACACACACTAACATTTGGGTCCCAGGTCTGGACATGAACGTACATGTGCAAGAGACACACAGAGAGAGAGAGAGAGAGAGAGAGAGAGAGAGAGAGAGCGAGTGTGTCTAATACACACCTGAGAAGTGCTTGGTTCCTCGCTCTAGTGCTCGGACATTAGTGTACAAAGTGTTAATTTCTTCCTGTAGCTCCTTGGCCGTGTGTCTGCGTTTCCCAGCTGAGTGGGAGGTGGAAGTGGAGGACAGGAAAACTGAGTGCACCACTTCCTTGTATGCCCTTGATAACGGCCTGGAGACAGACAGACAGAACTAAGCAATTACACCAGCACTGTACACAGCTGAAGCTGGGGGATTGCAGGAGGGGGCAGGGAGCATGACGGTACATGATGACTGTAGCACAACAACCCTGAACCCAAAATACAAACAGGCATATTCAAAACACTCACAGATAAAAAGCAACAGAAAAATATTACACATCCTGCATATAAAACACCTTGATGAGGCCACTGACTCCCAAAACCTGAACCGGAGTCTCAGCTTCCCTCATTCACGCTCCAGAATACGTCCATCCCAGCACAACCCTGAAGCTCTGCTCCAGGTCAGTACAGCAACACAGCTCATGCAATGCAGAACGTGAACAGTTGCAGTTTCTTAGGATTTGAAAAATTTCCCAAAGAGGCTGGCATTGACCTGACCTGCCCGCCTCACCCCACCCCCAGCACTATTGCTGGAAAACAGGAAGAGAATGGAGGTCCTGAAGGTGAAGGACTTTTGCCTGGCTGTGAACCGTTTCATATTTAGAACAGAATTAAGTTTTGAAAGAAAACCATGAGCTGATGAATTACTGGCTGCAAGTCTGCTTTTTAAGGAATGGCAGACTCCAATACCATCAGGACAAGAGGAGTCCATGGACCTTCTCATCATGGAGGGAGGTGCTGTAATTTATATGCAACATATACAGGCTGAGTGGGTGTATCAGAGTGAAGACCACCGCTGTGCAGCTGCAGAACCACAGACCAATGGACTTCTCTTACAAATGTGCTACTGCCCTCCCTAAGGATACTGGCCCCAAAAGAGCTGCCCTTCAAATGGACTAGGATCCAATAAATTCCACTTGGGGCATTAATGCATCCTGGACCTGTATTGTAACATAAGCCTGGGTATGAGGCTCATCCCACCAATTAAACCATTACAAACAAACAGTTTGACAGTGTGGGCGACATAGTGGTTATTACTGTCACCTCACAGCAAGAAGGTTCTGGGTTCAAATTTCGCAGCTTACTGGGTTTTTTCTGTATGGAATTTGTATGTTCTCCTCATGCCTGTGTGGGTCACCTGTGGGTGCTTCAGTTTCCTCCCACAGTTCAAACATGTGGATCAGGTCAACTGGCTACTCAAAATTGCCCAAAAGGTGTGAGCATGAATGGTTTTTCACCTCTGTGTTACCCTGTGACAGACTGATGATCTGCCCAGAACACCCAAAGTCAGCTAGGATTGGCTCCAGGTTCCACCACGACCGTGACGGATAAGCAGTACAGATAATGGATGTTTACTGGCGTAGCTTATCACGGCACTAGCATTACTGTTGCCATAGTGACTGGTGTGACAGGATACAGGTAGAGATAAAGTACACAAAAACTGGCTCCTGAGGAGCTTTAATATCAGTACCTGACAAGCTCATGTGCAATGAGCTCCAGTGTTTCCTCAGGACAATCACACACGTGCTTCTCCAACACCTCCACAATCTCCTGGACTGACAGGAATACTGGCTCTGCAGGCTTACCTACACACACACACACGGTTTTAACAGTGAGTGCAGTATACAGGAACACATAGGTGTGTTCAGTAAAGTAGGTGTGCGCACGCGCAGTGTCTACTCTGTGCAGTTGCAGTTTCGTCATCACTCTCCTCTTCTCTCCTATTCTTCTTCTTGGTTTTTCGTGTTCGGATCTCTCTGGCATTTCCTCCTCCGCCTGCTCGTACACTGCCACTGCCCTCTGTGCACGCACGCACGCACACACACACACACGAGTGACCCTGCCTGTAGTTCAAACTATATAATATAGTGATGAGCATGTAGCATTACTGCAAAAATAAATGACAGATTATTAGCATGCAACATTAGTACTCCAGGATTTAAGTCCACCTGATGCTTTCTTCCTGCGCTCGTCTCGTTTGTCTCGTTTAGCACTCGAGCTCTCAGCAATCACTGGTGCCAGTTTCACATCATCCTCTGTTAATAACAGCACAGGATCACTCTTCACTTCCTGTTTACACACACACACACACACACACACTAGCAGAGCTCTGTAGGAGTGCTGGCCTTTTAAACAAATGTCTGGTTGAGCGTTTTCTTACCGCCTGAGCTTTCTGCTGCATGAGGTCATCAAAAAGCGCCAGGCAGCTGCTCATAAACTTCTCGCTGACAACAGCAGTGCCAAGAACCTGAGCACTGGACTGAGCATGCATCGAGTGGATCACATGACCTATCAACGTCGCTGAATCATCCTGTGAGAGGCAGCTTGGCAACAGCAGCTGGAAAGTGGGCAAGGGATTGCAGAGACACGTAATATATTCTCCAGTTAATGATGTTAACTGCACTGTGACACGGTTTATTCCCACACTAAAGTTATACTCGGAGTTTGGAATGTGTGTACACCTGTAAGTCGATCCAAGTTTCAGAGTTGACCGCTTCCTCCACTGAGGCCTCCAGTTGATCCAATATGGCTGCTTCCACACACACTGACCGCAGGAACAGCAACTTCCTGTCCTTAAACCGCTTCTTAACGTAGCTCACTGGATCAGGAATTCCCAAACGGGACAGAGACTCAAACTCTGAGGAAACAACATTCTCACCTAAATTCTGAATCCAAAAATCCTAAGCTGAAATTTCTCTCCATTCCTTTAATATTGATTCCCTAATCCTACATGTGGAGCTCTTGCTTTCTTATCCCAGATACCTTATTCCTAAATCTCAATCTCTTGACTCCCAAATACTTAGATCTGAATCTCTTATTTGTAAACCTGAACCCTTTATCCCTGACTGTTACCAAGGTAGGCATTGTGTGTCAGGAAGGATGTGACCCAGGAGTTCTGTGCTCTGCAGTAGACATCAGGAACAAACACAGCTTTATCCTGACGACCTCCAACTACTGACCCAAGGACACGGCCTGAGTTCACCAACTCCTCCAGCAGAGCTACAAAAAAAAAAAAAAAAAAAAAAGCTTCGTTACAAAATCTCGTGATAATTACTATATTAAAGACTAAAATGGCAATACAGCAAATTTAACACATTGCAAGATATAAAAAATTCCTTTGCAATTTAACATCAATCATGATGTATACCAAATCTAACATGAATCTGATGAACCAACCAAGAAGAATATTTCAAAATGTAACACGTGTCAGAACAAAAAATCCAAAATAACTCACTGCATCGGCCCCACCCAACAGGAAATGTATTAGATTACAAATATGTTCATCCTAGGGAGACCCACATAGGTACCAAATATGGTGCATGTATGTGAAATTATATGTCAAGCACATGACTCAAGGTGATGCTACAGATACCCCGGGACATGCCCGAGGCCACGCCGCTGTCCCTGAGCAACGGTCACAAGCACTGCTGTGTGTCAAATGTGTGTGCCAGACAGCAGCTCGAACAGCGCCAAAAAGTAAATTCACACAGAGATGCTCTAGAGACCCTTGTCCCACACACACACAAAGAAAAAGATACTCACAGTATAAGAGATTGTCCTGTAAGCCATACTGGCCAATAAGGTTATTTACTGGAGTCGGCCTATAAATAAATAAATAAATAAATAAATAAATAGAAAAAAAAAAAACACCTTAAAGGGATCCTCCAGCGGATTTATTCTCAATCTTATTTTAAGTAAAAGTAGTGGCAGAATTCAAAAATCAAACTTGCATTTTTGGAGACCAAATACAGTGTTCGAGAAAAATGAATTTTCTTTAAAATCCCAGCTGGGCTTGACACATGCAAAGACATCATGTAGTGGTCGCTTAGAGCAACTCATCTGTTTATATTCTCTGTTTACATCATAGTTTTAGAAGTATTTTACTGAATTTATTAGTTTTTAAATAAGTATGCCTCATTGCGTCACACATAAATGCCACAATGATGCTATAAACAACATTCCTGGTCGTGTCCTGAGAGACTGTGCCGAGAAGCTCACAGATGTCTTTACAGACATCTTCAACATCTCGTTGAGCCAGGCTGTTGTCCCCACATGCCTCAAAGCCACCACCATCATCCCGGTCCCGAAGAAGCCGTCTCCCTCCTGCTTCAATGACTACCACCCTGTTGCACTCACTCCCATTCTCATGAAGTGCTTCGAGCGGCTAGTCATGAGGCATATCAAGTCTGCCCTCCCCCCCGCCCTGGACCCTTTCCAGTTTGCGTATCAGTCCAACCGTTCGACCGATGATGCCATCTCCACTGCCCTCCACTCAGCCCTCACCCACCTGGAGACAAAAGACTCGTATGTCAGAATGCTGTTCATAGACTTTAGCTCAGCATTCAACACAATCATTCCTCAGCAGCTCATTCACAAACTGGACCAGCTGGGACTCAACACCTCCCTGTGCAACTGGCTGCTGGATTTCCTGACGGGGAGACCACATGCTGTACGGGTCGGCAGCAACTCCTCCAGCACCATCACATTGAACACGGGGGCCCCCCAAGGATGTGTGCTGAGCCCCTTCCTCTTCACTCTGCTGACCCACGACTGCACACCAACATCCAACTCTAATCTCTTCAAGTTTGCAGATGACACGACTGTGGTGGGTCTCATCAACAATGGCGATGAGTCAATCTACAGGAGTGAGGTGAGCTGCTTGGCCATGTGGTGCAAGGACAACAATCTCCGTCTGAACGTAGAGAAGATGAAGGAGATTGTTGTGGACTTCAGGAGAGAGCACACCCAGCATGCTCCACTATCTATTGACGGTGCTGCAGTGGAGAGGGTGAGCAGCACCAAGTTTCTTGGTGTGCACATCTCTGAAGACCTGTCCTGGAGCAACAACACCGCATCACTGGCCAGAAAAGCCCAACAGCGTCTGTACTTCCTCCGCAAACTGAGGAGAGCAAGAGTCCCAGCCCTCATCATGCACACATTCTACAGAGGTACCATCGAGAACATCCTGACCAGCTGCATCACCGTGTGGTACGGCGCCTGCACCGTGTCCTGCTGCAAGACTCTGCAGCGCATCGTGAGAGCAGCTGAGAGGATCATTGGCGTCTCTCTCCCTTCTCTAATGGATATTTATAACTCCCGCCTCACCCGCAAAGCCATCAGGATTGCAGGTGACCCCACCCACCCATCTCACAGCCTCTTCAGCCTGCTGCCGTCGGGGAGGAGACTGCGGAGTCTCCGGGCCAAAACTAGCAGGCTCAAGAACAGTTTCTTTCACCAGGCGGTCAGGAGGCTCAACTCCCTCCCTGTTCTGCCCCTCCTCCCCCCTCTGCCACAGATTCTGCCTGCACACCCCCTGCCCCCCCTTCAGCATCTGACATCATGTCACCCTCACAGTCCCCCCCCCCCAACACACACACACTCTCAGCGTTCATTAACACACTGAACTCAGGGACTGCACATTTCACTTTACCTCGCTCATTTGCACTATTCCGCACTACCTCACCTTAACAGCTATTAGTTTATTGTTTATACTGCTTATTTCATGTTTACCTGCTATACCTCAAGTGCCCTTGACTGTTTATTTGCACCAATTTATGTGTGTTTAGTCTGTCTAGTTCTTGTGTGTTTATACTGTTTATTTTTTAAATTATTTTATTTTTTATTTATTGCATTGCCTGTTTGCACCGTGGGTCAGAGAGGACTGAAATTTCATCTGTGCTGTATGTTAAGCATGTATAGCATATTTGACAATAACGTTGACTTGACTTGATAAAGAAAGCACAAGCTGGAACTAGACTGCATTTCCAGAGAAAATGCAGTGTGCTTGATCAACTGGAACAGAGGGTCACCAACAGAAACTGGATCAGACATAAGACCTCATGCTGCAAATCTGGGTTTTTCTGTTTGTTTTTTTAACATGGTTGACAGAAAGTGTGTGGCAGAGTGTGTGTGTGTGTAGAGTGTGTGTGCCTGCATGCTCTAAAATCTCAGTTTAAAATGGCTCAACTGCAGCACGATATAACGCTCTGTGCTCTAAAATCTTTTTTTACATGTGCTAGGGAGATTAACAGTGTGTGTGTGGGGTATGGTTCAGGACAGACAGACATGTCACAGCTGGAATGTTGTCAATATCTCAAAAGCTGTAGGAGGAGTCAAAGTCCCTCTCATACCAGAATCCAGTCTTCCCAGGCAGTCTCCTGTCCCAGTACTAACCAACTCTTTAAGGCAGACCTGGGCATTTTACAGCCCGTGGGCCGCATCCGGCCCTTTGGTTCATTCTGACCGGCCCGCGTAAGGTTAATTAGAAGTTACAAAATAAATGCATTTTCTAATTTTACCCCATGCATGGACTGAATGTGCATTGCTTTTATTTTGAAGTTGTGTTCAACAAAAACACAATGCGCGTGACATGAACATGACATGAAATCCCACGAAACCTAATCCCGCGATAACTACTTCCGTAATTTGTCCAGACCAACCACAAACTTGTACGTCATCCTTCAAACGGTCCAGCCAATCACAGAGTGTGACGTCACCAGCAGGCGCCGGAGCCGATCTGTAGATCTGATACCTACACCGAATCGACTGATGATCTGCCAGCTGTGCTTCGCATCGCCACCTCAGACATTCAACCTGACTTTGATGCACTCGTTAAAGACCAACAGAGACTAGATTTCTCTCACTGAACAAATAAACTAAAAAACACCAAATGAGGTGATTAGACTACAAATGTGGGCATCATTATTATAATATGATGTATCTTGCTTGATATTTGGAGTAGAAAGACAATATTGTGATGTCTTTATTGTGTTTTGGGGTGAATGTGACTGAAAAAAAAAAAATGGTAAAACGTTCATATTTTTGTTAACCATTGTTTTGGGAAATGAGATTGAATAAATGAAATTTTTTGTAAGGCAACCTCGTTTTTTCCATACTCTTACCAGTCTTAGCAGCTTGTAAAAACAATGTTACTTATTGCTTTATATAAAGAAATACAATTAATATTATGCAGAATTTAGTTCAGCCTTTTGATCCGGCCCTCCACAAAATTCTGTTTCTCATGTGTCCCATGGAAAAAATAATTGCCCACCCCTGCTGTAAAGGTGTACGGGTGCAGCACCAATCTCCATTTCAGTAACCCTCAGCCTCTCCCCTATGGAGCACTTGCATGTGACGTCACAGCCGGTCCAGATTGTGACAGACGCCATCTTGTCGGTCAAACGCCATATTTCCGTCTTCTACTTCTGCTTTTACTTCTACCTTTTCTTCTGGAAAACCCTACTATATACAATTCTACTACAACGGCTGCGGCTACAAGCTCTCCCTACCTGTGCACGTTTTTTATGTTTTTTTGTGTGTATTTTTGCGTGTTGTTCATCTGTATCGGACTTCAATATCCACTACAACTGTATGGACTTACTGGACATGGGTTTCCAGCAGAAAATGATGGTTTGTAGCGATTTCCATCGCATGCACAACATTCCGGACGAGATAGCGAGACCAGCGGGGTCTCCGTGGATTGTTATCAGAAGCAAAGCGAAGGAGGCAGCGCCGGGAGCAGAAGCAAAAGCGAGGCTGCAGAGCCGGCCTGTTGACTAAGCTCAGAAAACAGCCACTCAAACCTCCACTGCTAAGTCTCTATCTCTCCAACGCCAGATCCATGGTAAACAAGACGGACGATTTGGAATTACAGCTGGAATTACCTTATTCTATAATTGGCTGGTCAGTGCTATACTCGATACTTAAGTGACTTACCCATCCAATGAGGATTCTTGTTTACAAGATGCCACATCTGAGTTGCTGACAAATCCTGAATTTCTGTAAAGATAACTGTCCAGAGATTTATAAGCACGCAGTGCTTCACCACCGAACAGCGAGGGAAAGTTAATGAGGTAATTATACACGTCTGGGTATTCCGCTGGCAGTTCAAAATCCGGTCGTGAAAACTCCGTCCGGTAAGCCATAAGGGTCACAAATCTGTAGGTCGTTTATTTTAGACATATATCTATTTATCTGTTCATTAGAAAAATGAGCCGTGTAGTCCGTCGGTTGAAATTGATCCATTCTGTACACGAGTGCAGCAGTATTCAGCGGTGTTTTTTACCGACAAGATGGCGGCTGTGTACTTTCCGGTCACGTGACTGCAAGATCTCTATACAGCTAGGGTTACATTTGGGGGGGGGGGGGGGGGGGGGGGGGTCCCCTCTGGTAACCAAGAGAGTTCCAACTTCCCCACTCACATCTATATTGCAGTGTGCCTTGCCAGATGGAAGCAGGTACCATTTTTATGATGGTCTTTGGTATGACCTGACCACAAGTAGAACTTGCGATCTCCCAGTTGAGAGGCGGACACACTATGTACGAATAGTAGTGTTGCCAAAAAAAAAAAAAACCTTAATTAAATTAAAAATAAATAAATAAATGGGTGAATTAATAAAGTAAACTTAAGAAAAATAGCGTGCCTCAAGCTGCTTTGTGTTTAGCAAGAACTTGTAACTCTCCTTCCTTCCCCCCCCCCCCCCCCCCCCCCCCCCCCCCGAGTAGCCAGGAGTCACCAACTGAATTGTCTGTAAGCTGCATAACACAGATACCCGTACAATGAAAAATCTGTCTTTTAAAAAAAAAAATTTAAATTTAAAAAATAAATTTAAAAAAAAGGGGGTGGGTTTTCAAAAAACTACATTATTTGAGATGTAAATATCCCAGAATGTTTTTTTTTACATGATCTACATGGTGCTGGGTAGATTAACACAGAGTGTGGCATGATTTAACAGTATTAGAGTGCAAAGTGCGCAGCGTGACATGACACTTCCGAGAAGGACAATTTGATTTGTGAACCCCATTCATTCAGAAAACACTTTTCTCTGTGGAAATGCAGTCTAGCTCCAGCTTGTGCTCTCTTTATCGCATCATTGCGGCATTTATATGCTACACAACGAGGCATACTTATTTAAAAACTAATAAATTCAGTAAAATACTTGTAAAACTACCAACACTATGATGTAAACAGAGAATATAAACAGCTGAACTGCTCCAAGCGACCACTACATGATGTCATTGCATACATCAATGCCCAGTTGGCATTTTAAAGAAAATTCATTTTTCTTGAACACTATTTGGTCTCCAAAAATGAAAGTTTGATTTTTTAAATCTGCCACTACTTTTACTTAAAATAAGATTGAGAATAAATCCACTGGAGGATCCCTTTAACACATTCAGGTATAGTAGTAACTATTTTAGGCAAAGAACTGAGTAATTAGAGTGCGTGTCTCTTTGTTTTACCTGGTGATGGAACTGAATAATCCTCGTATTTTTGCTTTCTGTCTGTTGATAAAGTTCTGGGTGAAGATCAGTCCAGTAAACTGATCGATGTGACCATCAATCAGCCGGCCTAACCTCGCACTGAGCTCCTATCTCACACACAGACACAGAGAGCGCAGTGATCCTGATATGAGACAATGGAACTATTAATGGAATATTTGTCGTTTAAACATAGTGGCTACAAATTAGAACACCTCTAGTTCTGTCATTTTCAAAACAAACAAAATCATCTGTCCAGGATCAGCGTCAGTCACCAGCCACGGCTATTCCAGGTAATTTACCAGGTATACACCACCGAACTAATGTGTTACTGACAAACGCAAAACTCATGTGTGTTTCTCACCTGTGTGAGGAAATCTGCAGGTAGCTGGTGCGTTTTACTGAGCTCAGCGATTTTCACCTGTCCAGCCTCCTGCAGCTTATCATTCACATCCTCACACATCTGTTCCAAGTAATGGCTGAACATCAGACACAGACAGACAGTGAGTGTGTGCACACATGTATGTATGTATGTATGTATGTATGTATGTATGTATGAATGAATGAGGGGGGCACATCTCACTCAGTAATCAGTTGTCCCAGAATGATCCGAGTTCTTCTCTCGGATTTGGCCACTTCATTCGCTTGGCTCTCCACATGGACCAGATCCACATTAATGATCTACACACACACCAAATGCATTGAGTGTTAAAATGTACTACCAACGATGCTGTCAAAGTTCAT
This sequence comes from Neoarius graeffei, assembly GCF_027579695.1. Classification (NCBI taxonomy): domain Eukaryota; kingdom Metazoa; phylum Chordata; class Actinopteri; order Siluriformes; family Ariidae; genus Neoarius; species Neoarius graeffei. Next base: position 117,936 of record NC_083570.1, read on the forward strand.
GGCCGCTCTATGACAGACGAAGTAGGTGGTGACAATTTCCTTCAGAATGCTTCATCTTGCAAACCTTATATAAAGGGTCACACAGAAGACATACATCAACCAGTATCTTTGTGCCGACTGACCACAAATTAACCTCATAAAATCTTAAATGTGAAGAGAAGAAATTAATTGAAGGAAAATACTGAACAATTGTTTACATGTTCTGTAAGAAAATAACTAAAAGTCATGTGTGGCATCTTTTGTGCTGATGCTAAGCACCAAGTCAAATTTCAACATGCAGTTTATTCCTTTTTTTTTTTAAATGTCTCTGTACACAAACAGGAATGTATCAAAAATAACAGACACCCAGTGAAGTGTGTGGGCTTTAGAGAGTTGATGAAACGAGTATACACGCACCTTCTGTAGATCCACTACATTTATTCTTCCTTAAAACACAAAAACACACACAAAGTCAGCACAAACAAAGCCAGAACCACAGCTATTACACTCTCTCTCTCTCACACACACACCTCCATGTGTGTACAGTTCATCTCGAATCTCTCGGCTGATCTGTGATGGAGTGATAAACTCTTTTCCATCGAGTGTGTGAACGACGTCCAGCTTCTTCTCCGCCAACAGCTTAGTGATGATCTCAATACAATTCCTCTCCGACAGCCTGAGTGTGCCCGGGCACAAACACACAATAATAATAATAATAATAATAATAATGTCACATGCAATGCGAGCTTAATTTGACAGCTCACAGCTAAAAGGACAAGATTTTTTTGTTTGTTTATTTGTTTTAAACACAAGTAAATAAACATCAGCTCATTAACTCTGCACTTTTTAAAGGCAAAGAGAGAGAGATTATTAACAGTGACCACAGCTGTACCGGAAACAGGTCCACAAGATAAACAGAGAGGTTTATTCCAGTGAGCAGTGTGGAACTGAACGTTTTGACCTATAATAAACCCCGCGACAGAAACTTTATTACAGTTTGTTCGGGTTATTTCTGTGGAGTTTATAATAAATGCTCACCTCTGTACAGACTCTGTGAACTGAACTCTCTGAAAATCTGCCGCGAGCCGCCGGATTTCCTCCCAGTCTGCCATTTTATTGACTTTAAGTCACAAAAACAACTAAAATATTCTTCGTTTTTCTCTTTTATTTGTAATTATTCAGCTCAGCTACGCTCATAACTGACAGCTGAGCTATGCTATGCTAAGTTATACTAACTGCGACCAGCCCACGTCAGCGTTCGTACGGTGCAGTACGGAATGTCGGGAGGGACAAAACTCGTAGCAGTAAATCAGAGTCCGGCGAGCTTGCTCTTCCTCTGTGACTGGCACGCGCCGTGTCCGGAGTCACTCACTCTGTAGTGGACTATGCAGTGAGTTCATCATTCTGCAGTGCTGTCCGAATGTATAGTGAGAATTATTACACCCTATATAGTGCACTCATAGTATCCCACAATGCACCGTGAACAGTAGTGTACAGTACAACCGATGGTCACTAACCAAGCAATATATCCCATCATGCATTGCGGTCGCGCTGAAAGAAAAAAGTGTGTAAGAGAACAGAAAATAAGCTAAAATAGAATAAGACAGATAAAAAATACAAGAATAAAAGTTCCAGTGCAGAGCGAGGAATTAATCAAAAGCCTCAAATGTCATTTAATAAAAGGCAGCAGCGAAGAAGAAAGAAAGGATTCAGCCTTGATTTAAAAGAACTGAAAGATGCAGCAGACACAAAGTGCTCTGTATTGATTAATGTGGGAAACACGCTCAGTATAATATGGATTTATTATTTTGAAAACCTTTTAATTGTGCGACAATAATGGCGTAAATAACGGCGCGGTGGAGTAGTGTCCGAAAGGGTTTTTACATTTTACCAATGAGCTCACTATTGCCGCTTTTCCACTACCAATGCGGCTGAGTCGGGCTGAGCCGTGCCGTGCTGAGTCGAGCTGAGCTGGGCTGTTGGAGTTGCATTTCGACTACAACCGCACTGAATCGTGCTGGCTGGAAGTGGGTGGACACATTGGGTGGAGTTAGCAAAAGTGGGTGGACGTCAGGTGATGTCGTTATGTGGCGCAAACAGTGACATCAGTGACCTTTTAAGTAGTAGTCTCACGACCCGGAGAGTAAACAATAAACATGGAGTCGTTAGTGTTGCTGGTCTTGGTGCTGTGGCTTGTTGTTGCCGACAACGCCAACAGATACTGGCAAGAGCGTATAGATGAGGCGAGGCGCATAAGGCTTCATAATTCTCGTAATTCTCCTTCTTCCGGGTTTACGGTGTTTACAGATCCCAGCGTGCTCGCGGGGCATGTGTGGGCATGTGAGGACACTCCTCCTCACCAATCAGTGCACAGGGGAGTGTCTGCTCACGCCCCTAGCCCCACTCGGCTCGGTTTGGCTCGCTTCAGCCCCACTCCAAAACCGTGCGAGTTTTGGGTGCTAAGCAGGGCTGAAGCGAGCTGAGTCGTGCTGTTCTTAGATAGTCGAAACGCGAGCCGTCGGGCTGAAGTGAGCTGAAGCGAACTGAAGTGAGCTGGAAAAGGGTAGTGGAAAAGGGCCATATATAATCCTCTAGATAGAATTCCCTAGATAGTGAGTAGGGAGTAGTGAATGAGTGAGTGATTTCGGACACAGCCAGGGTTAGGGTTTGGGTAACCCTGACCCCACTGAGCTCTATATAAAATCTGGAGGGCTCATAGCCTATTCCCCACTTTCCTTGACTGCTATTGTTTTTTTTTCCTTTTCCAGTTCAGTCTCTGATTTTTTTTTTTTGAACGGCTGAGATAATTATTTTTACAGAGATTATTTCGCATTTTTTCTTATATCCTGGACGCTGTCCAGAAAATAAGCCGTTGACCAGGAAATATGACCAACCCTGATTTAAGAGTACTTATCAATATACTTGCACTCAATTTAAGCTAAAATCATGTAGTTAAAACAGGCAATCATGCTCATTTTGTCAATTTGTGCAAGTAGGTGTGACGTGCAGATGATCTACGTTGTCAGTTGCGCTTAGCCTTAAGTAAATGAAAATAACTCCTGACTAAACTAGAACAATAACATCTCTCACTGCCATTTCTCCCTCAGGCTCTGGTCCTTCTTCCATTGCAGCTCCTGAGGCTAATTTACTCAGTTCATTTTTCTTTTTGAATTTGAGCCGTTGAGTTTGAGCTCTCACATTCAATATCAAACACATCTAATCTAGTTTGATCTAGTCTGGGGCATTTCCATTGAAAATCTGACACAGTCACAGTCAGGGCTAGCCTGGCAAGCCAGACTAAATGTGAATATTTAGTCTGGCCTCGATCCGTAGACATTTCCGAAGCGGGTAGGAGGAACAAACCGCTGTCTTTCAAACTGTCTCTGTGCGTATAGGCCAACGCTCTGACCAATCAGCGCAACAGTGACTGTGATGTAGTCAGAGCACGCAGTGGGGGAGGCCTTGAAATAAATAATTTTTCAAAATGCGTATTAATTAATAAACAGGTTCTAGATATTAAGAAGTTTGGAGATAATGACCACAAGTTTGGAGTCTGTACCACATACTTAACATACACATTTTTTTCAAGGGTTTGCTTAAACTGTTTTTGAGAGTTTTTATTTAGTGGTGTTTGGTGAAATAATTTCCCTTAAATTTAAAATAACGGGAAAATAAGAAAGAATCAAAAAGTAATGTTTCAAAGCTGTTTATTAATTCTTCGTACTGCACAAACTAGCCCCATCCTTTTGGCTACGAGCGGAGCCAGCTGGTAGATCAGACTTTTGCCATAGCCGGTCGGCAAAACGGTGAAAACGTCCTTCTTGAAAAGGAATGAGCGGAGAGCCTCTTCCTGCTCATGTTTCAACGAAAACTCCAAGTCTAATTCTTCTAAAACTGATTCCAAAGCGGAGTCAAATGAGCGCTGTTCACTAGCCGTAGCCATCTTTCCTGTTGTGCTTTCTCCAGCGTCGCACAGCTTTGTCGTCACTCCTGCAAAAGCCCGCCCAAAGAATCCAAACAAAAACCTTGCGTTGTGATTGGTGGGCACGATTTGATGCCCGGGGTGTTTTTGTTTATATGGTGCGAGGCTAGACCCACTCGCTAGGCAAAAATATTTTTGGCCGCTAGGCGGGTGGGTCTAGTTTACTAGGCTAAGTCAGGACTTAATTTGAGCCGGAACATGACGGAACAAGATCCAGAACCTCCGTCGTTGGATCCGGCAGCTATTTTCATTTCATTCGGTGTTCCGGCAGCTATTTAAATGGATCAGATCACCTCCGTGACCATCACAAAGGAAAAAAAAAATCAAACAATAAATTAAATAAATAAATAAGTAAATAAAAATTTGTTTCGTGTTCGGTTTTGATTGTGATATCTGTTGTTGATTTCTCTCCTATCACATCCACAAAATCTATGCGAAAGGGGAAGGGGGGGGACATGGGGTGTACACTTCCGCTCAATAGAACACCAGGTTTTTTGTAGCCGTTAGCTTGCGCTGTGGAAAAAATGGCAAAAAAAAAAGAAAGCTTACTAAAATTTTTCAAAGTCCCAGGACAGCTGGATCCTAAATGTTACCCTGCCCTCTACAGACATTTTACAGAGGCAGCGCAGGATCCCACCCGTGACGGAGCAACCCGAGAGAGCTACAGTGGGCTGGCAAAGCGTCGGTGCATCCCGAGCCTGCCGACCACCTGCGAACAATCCCAGCTACAGAACAAATCCTTGACTATGTGAAGATCGCTGCCCTGAAAAAAAAAATGTTACATGTCAACTCGTTATTACTTAAGAAAAGAATTAACTGTGTTACTTGAAAAAGAAAAAATGGTTCACGTCACTTTTAAGAACCCGTTATTACTTACCCATTACTTGAATCGATTGCACTTATGGCTGCTACTTGAATCCTTGGAATATAGTAAAACTTGAATCCTTAAAATGAGTTCTCCAACTTGTTTTGTAAACCCTTTATTTCTTAACTATTACTTGAATTGATTGCACTCATGTTTGCTGGCACTGCTTTTAAACTTGAAATATGCTTGAAATCCTAGGCTATGCTTTTAAATACCCTACTTAAATCCTTAAAATGAGTCATTTAACTCATGTCTTGTGTGATCTGATCTCCAATGGTGAAATAAACCGGTTGTGATATGAGTACAGTCTGTTATTTTAGAAGATAAATTTAATATATAATTTAATATATAGCCTAATAAAAAAAAATATTTTATAACATATCACGATGGGCGGCACGGTGGTGTAGTGGTTAGCGCTGTCGCCTCACAGCAAGAAGGTCCGGGTTCGAGCCCCGTGGCCGGCGAGGGCCTTTCTGTGCGGAGTTTGCATGTTCTCCCCGTGTCCGCGTGGGTTTCCTCCGGGTGCTCCGGTTTCCCCCACAGTCCAAAGACATGCAGGTTAGGTTAACTGGTGACTCTAAATTGAGCGTAGGTGTGAATGTGAGTGTGAATGGTTGTCTGTGTCTATCTGTCAGCCCTGTGATGACCTGGTGACTTGTCCAGGGTGAACCCCGCCTTTCACCCGTAGTCAGCTGGGATAGGCTCCAGCTTGCCTGCGACCCTGTAGAACAGGATAAAGCGGCTACAGATAATGAGATGAGATATCACGACATATTACTGTCTGTAACTGTTCGTCACTAAAGCGTTTTCTAAGATCATAATGTCTGATTTTTTTTTTTTGCCAAGCGGGGCCACTGCCGGGTTGGTCGACACGTGGTAGGTCTATTGTTCAAATGCGTTCTACGGTCTATGGGGCTGCATTGTGGGTGCAAGTGCCAGGACCGTTTTATTTATTTACTTTCTTTATAATCTCAGTCAGATACACAAGCAAGATTAAGTCTTTACTCTGCTGTGTTTTATTATGGCCATCAATATATTGTAACCTGTGTTTGATTTGTTAATTGTTGATCCAGTTGTTGCCTTAACGCAGGGGTCTGCAATGGCTTGGGAGCCAGATGTGGCTCTTTTGGTGACTGCATCTGGTTCGCAGATTAATCAGCTCACATTGAGATCAAGAAGTACACCTCCATTTAATGAAAAAGTCAGTTAGCTGTCCGCAAAGCCTTTTGACAAAGAACATGGCGAAAAGGGAAAAAAGGTGACTGGTAGGCTACCGTACATTTCACCAGGAATGGACAGAGGAATTCGCCTTTGTGGGGTGAGAGGGTTCTGCTTTGTGTCCAATAGGCCTATACAATGACAAGATTGCATCGATGAAACAATGAAATAAAGCGGCACTTCGAAACACGCCAAGCTACGTTTGCGTCAAAATATTCAGCAGGGGAACAGGAGGAAGACGGCATGTCAAGAGCCTCTTCATTATGAAAAAGAATATATTACACTCAAATTGTTGGTCATACGTAAAAATGCATTTTAGTTGTATTCAGCGTCACTTTTTATATATGGCTCTCACGAAAATGTATTTGAAAATATTTGGCGTTCCGGGACCTCCCACTTCACAAATTAAGCACTGGTCACTGTGTTCATCCCAGATATCAATGTCAGATTTTCAACAAAAACAGACAAGACCATGAGCCACATTTTCTGTTTTTTTTTCTTTTGCTCTTGCAAACCATCATAAAATGCTATCAGGGCTCCACACAAACGGTGCTGTGCACACACATGTAAAAATGATCACGCACTATCAATACTCACAGGTGAAATGTCTGTCCACAAGCTTTGACTCGACGGTTTGTACAGTTCACTGCTGCACATGCAGGCATTTTTCTTGTAATTTTTCTCACCAACTACAGAAATAACTTCTCCAGTTTTGTGTAGCTTCCAGTTGCCTAAATGACCGTTCCACTCTGCGATACGAGTGGTAAGATGGCGGCCAGATGGCGGCCAGATGGCCTCACTGACGAGCCTATGAACTCTCCAGATTTTTTACATAGAGCTCAGTGCATGACCCTCACCCGAGAGTTATGAGCGTTGAGCTTCATCACACTCTTTCCACCACACACCTGAAGCTCTGGACAGTTCTGTAGCACAGCCATGTTCTGTTGTGTTTGAACAGATGCTCAGCAGGGAATTGTTTGCAGTTTTTTTTAATGTGTTGGTCATTTTGGTGTCTCAGCTGTAGCTCACTGTACTGATATAAATTTATCATTAATGCTCATCTTAAGTTGTACTTTAGTAAGTTATGGGCAGGTCAAAAGTCAGACCCACTGTCCAATAGTACCAACTCAGTCAAACAAGCCGACTTTTAATTGGACTAAAAAGGTTTAAAACCACACAATGAGAGTAAATAGTGCCATGTTGTTCACACACAGAGTTGCATCATCATCAGTGTGGATAGTGCTTATAGTTTCATTGTACTTATCTACTGAATGAAAAAAAAGTTTACAAAGTTTTTGATTTTCTCTGCACAACTACAAAAGATTCTGATAAGCAAACACTGAGCACATTTTGGCTGCCATTTCTCAGCTGAGCTGTTTCTTTTATTTCTGTTTTTGTGTTTGTGTGCTTGTTTTCTCTTGTAATCTTTTTGTTGTGTTTGTCCCTTTGTTACAGCACTATATAAATTAAACATCCATCCATTATCTGTAGCCGCTTTATCCTGTTCTTCAGGGTCGCGGGCGGGCTGGATCCTATCCCAGCTGACTATGGGTGAGAGGCGGGGTTTACCCTGGACAAGTCACCAGGTCATCGCAGGGCTGATACACAGAGACACACAACCATTCACACCTACGGTCAATTTAGAGTCACCAGTTAACCTAACCTGCATGTCTTTGGACTGTGGGGGAAACCGGAGCACCCGGAGGAAACCCACGCGGACACGGGGAGAACATGCAAACTCCACACAGAAAGGCCCTCGCCGGCCCCGGGGCTCGAACCCGGACCTTCTTGCTGTGAGGCGACAGCGCTAACCACTACACCACCGTGCCGCCCCTGAATTAAACATAACTACACAAATACACACAGAGAGGAGGAGGAGGAGAATACAGTAACACCTCGCGGCGCTGCAAGGGTTAAATAAAGCCGGAAACATGGTTTCTGTCTTTCAATTGGTCAAAAATACGTCACTGTGTTAGGCCCCGCCCCTTTTGCCGGAGGTGTTGGGGGGCGCGTGTGTGTGAGAGAGAGAGAGAGTCGGTAGTTTGGCCGCAGGCGGCGGTGTGTTTCTCTCTTTCCGTCTGCTGGATTGTTTCTTAACCGCAGAGCTGCGTGCTTTACACTTACAGAGTGTTATTAGAGCTGATGTGTGTGAAAACAGACTTCTCTTGGCATTAAGGAGAGTGTGTGTGTTCAGCAGGATGTGACTGCATCCAACTACCACAGGTAACGGTCCCTTTATTATTATTATTATTAGTCTTTATGTGGCACGTTTGAGCCACAAATCTGAAAACACATCACATGTAAAAGATTAAAAATGAAAGGATTTATGATTTATAAATGTTCATTAATAAAACACTAATGCATGATATCTGTGAAAGTTACTACACCTCCTGCAAAGTATGAATTTAGAAACACTGATAAAGTTTAAGAGTTGTGTGTTCCTGATGTTCTCCAGAGTTTAGTGATGTGGTAAATGGGTGGAACTGTTATGGTGATGATTATTGTGGTTGTAGTGGTGGTGGTGGTGTTCAGGACAGTGGCGGCTCCAGAGATTTTTCCTTAGGGTGGCAAAGGAGGGGCAGAGGTTCCAGGAGGGGGGCAGAGGTTGTCGATGCAGCAGTTTATGCAAATCGTAGAAATAATTTTTACTTACCCTCAAGAAAGACTCACAATCAAGTCATCTTGTCAAATATGTACTGAGCTGTTGTACCATCAAGGAAAATGGAGTCAACCATCTAAACCATCTTTTCTGAAAGTATATTCCCAAGCAATGAATGGAACTATTCTGCCCTAGCGATGTATCAAAAAATAGACAGATAGCGAACGGTTTAGATTGTGGATCTTTACTGAAGACTTTAAACTTAAACAGATGTGTTCATCCTCAATTTCCGTAAAACTAAAAGAAACAAATTAAGTATATCTCTAAACTGAATAGCACACAGGCGAAAATGCGAGCTAGGCTGACCTGCTAGTAATGCTAACACACAACACAAGTTGTTTACTTTCTAAAGCCCATCCCTTTACAAAACTATTAGCTTTCATTTCGTTGCCTAGCATACACAGAAAGTAAAACATAACTGACAGGTATAGCTACTACCGGAACCTAGCGAGACAGCACTCCATACATCCAACCAATGACTAGCGTGCTAGTCTAGTTGCTGACCAACCAATATAAAAAATATTGATAATATAAAGATAGCTGGGCTAAAAGAATAATTGAGTACCAAAATGCATTTAACATAGAAAGGACAAGACTGTGTTCTATCAGGTGAAAACAATTTGACCAACCTCTTTGCTCCAGCACGTTGCCTCATCAGAAGTCGAGCATTTAGAAGAATTATAACAGAAGAGCGTCTCTCTCTGGGTGAAACCATTTCAGAATTCCGGGGGTGGGGTGTGAAATAACGTAAATAACGGTAGGTAGAGATGAGATGAGGGCTTAGTATTGCTGTAGATAGATAATTGAATTTCAAAAGTGTTTTAAATAATTCTTTTTAAAATAGGGGGGCAACTGTGGTGGCAAGACACATTTTTACAGTGGCAACTGTCACCTTTTGCCACCCCTTAAAACCGCGCCTGGTTCAGGATGAAGAACAGTGATGGGTTATACAGTTTCAGGAAATCAGGGAAATAAAACCATTCAGAGTTGTACGTATCACGAGGAGGTCTTTGTAGTCAGTGTAGCATGAAGAAGACTGGAGTCAGACACACTCCTGCAGTGCTCTGAACACACTGAAGCTTCATTAAACATGCAACAGGACTGAAACATGCTACAGTGGTCCGATCTATAGCTCTGAGCTCCAGAGCGAAATCAGGAACCTCACTGATGATTTGAGAACCAACAGCAGTACAATTTATCAGAAGGAGGATTCTGTTCATTTATTTGAACAGAACCAGTGATTTTGTGCAGCTGTGCTGTTGAATCAGGCTGAGCTGAGTGTCATCAGTGTAGAAATGTAAACCATCATCATGTGTACGAAACACACGGACAAGCGGTGAACATGGAAGATTCGTCAGTTTATCTCGATTCAAACAAAAACTCTGGTCTAACCTTTAAACACACGTTTGTTTGTTTTTTAAATCTAGTGACTGTTTCAGTGTTCAAAAGTTTGTCTTCTGGTTTCAAACCAACAGGCAGAAATGTGGAGAGCCAATCAGAACAGTGTACTTACAAAAGCTGAGATATTTTGCAGCCTATGGGCGGAGCCTATTAAACCGTCTGTCACATGTAAATTAATTATGGTGGCATGTAGGTTTGTGTGATATTAATTCTTTCCGGATCACAGTTTTCCATTTTAAAATCCATGCATCCGTTATCCATAACCGCTTATCCTGTACAGGGTCGCGGGCAAGCTGGAGCCTGTCCCAGCTGACTATGGGCGAGAGGCAGGGTACACCCTGGACAAGTCGCCAGGTCATCGCAGGGCCCATTTTAAAATATCATGATGAATAATTTAATCATCCAGAACTTTTAGCCTAAAAAGACACGAGCGTTTTCACCATGTCAGGTTTAAAGAGAATACGTGAGGGAGGAAGAACATCTCCAGCTGTGCAGAACTGGGGCCATTGCTTGAACTCAGCTGGATGGTGATTTATAAGTGATCAGGAACGACTTTTATAAATCTGCTGTCTCCCTGCAGGAGAAGGCCGGTCCAAAACAAAAGCAACATTTTTAATCACCTTCTAATTACTATTAACATTTATTTATAAATAATGTACATCTATCACTTTGTTGTAGTCTGTTTTAATCTTATGTCAAAACCTTCAGCTCTTCAGAACAGCTGTTTTGACTTTTTTTTAGTGAGATCTTTTGGTGGCATCACTAATAATTAAAATAAACTGATGCTTATTTTATACTAGTGCACACAAAATGTGTAAAGTTGTCTGGTCTGGTGATGGAACATAATTAGTGATAAATGTCATGATATTTTGGTAATATTGTGTCGGGGACTCTGATCGGTCAGTGTAGATGTGGATAACTGTACGAGAATTGTGTTTTGACTGATTTTTTTATGTGTCACTAAGCTGCAAAGTTCAAAGTTCAGTGTATGTGTGCGTGTGTTACGCAGAGCAAGTGCATCAGGGATTTTATCAGCTGGGATTAAACACTGTTTATCTTCTCTCTCTGCTAACAAACACACACATCAAGCGCTAATGATCTCTCATGTTCAGCTTTAAGATCTATGTGGAAATAATTTTTAAAAGGAAATATATGTAAAATGTTGTTGTTGTTGTTAATAAGTTCTGATTTACACTTCCTCTTCCTCCGCAGTCACTTCCTGTGCACTGACATGTTTCTGTGTTGGACAAGAGAGTGGTGGTTGCCATGGTGCCCAGAACCCTACAGGAATGTTGTTTGCTATTGCTAATGATAGACTTGCCCTGCCCCGTCCACGTGCTGCCTTCAGCCAATCAGACTCCATGGAAAACTCCTCCTCCTTGTCATGGTGGACGAACAGCAGCTCATTGGTGCTCAGGACTCTCTGGGCAACACCCACTGCACAGGTAGCAGAGCAAGCAGTGGTGCAGCAGGTGGGGAAAGATGTCAGTGGGCGTGTCCTGAGTGTGCCACTTCAGGTGTTCTTCAGTGTGCTCATGGTGTGTGTGGTGTTGTTGGCACTGGGTGGGAATGCAGTGGTGTGTGTGATGGTGTACCGTCGTGCTGCCATGCGTTCCGCCATCAACTTCCTGTTAGCCAATCTCGCCTTCGCCGACATGATGCTGGCAGTCACTGCCGTGCCCTTCGACCTGGTCACCATGGTGACAGCACAATGGCTGTTCAGTGCCACCCTCTGCCGGGCGTCAGCCATGCTCTTGTGGCTGTGTATGTCGGTGGGCGTGGCCATGCTGCTGGCGATCAGCGTGGATCGGTTCCTGATCATCGTGCGGAGACAAGACCGTCTCACACCACATCGTGCTAAGATCCTCATCGCTGCCTCCTGGATCCTTGCTTTTCTCCTGTCTTTCCCACTGTTGCTAGGATACCCATCGCTGCAGATTCCCCCTAGTGCACCACAGTGCGTACTCAGCTACTCCCCTGACAGCAGTTATCATGGATACGTGGTGCTCCTGGCTCTAATGAGCTTCTTTATGCCATTTGCCATGATGGCATGTGCCTTTGCTGCGATCTTGAGCTCCATTAGGCACAATGCACTTCGGATCCGTTGTGACTCTGCCCTTTCTCTGTCTAAGCCCCACCCCCTCCACGTGAGCGTGGATGTGGGTTTTAAGACACGAGCCTTCTTCACCATCCTGCTGCTATTTGTGCTGGCGTTCGCCTCACTGGCGCCCCTGGTGGTGTTCAGCTTGTGCGCAGCGTTCAGCAGTGCTGTGTATAACGGGGCGGGGTTTTTCGAAGTGAGTGCCTGGCTGTTGATCCTCAGCTTCCTGCGCCCTGCCCTCAACCCACTCATCTACTACTGTCGCATCAGGAAGTTCCGCCATGCCTGCACCCGCTGGGTGCCCTCCCTCTGCAAGCTCCACCCACTTCTGCCCAGCTACGCCCAGCGCAGGATCCAGCCCAGTGCTGTGTACGCCTGCAGTGAACATCGCTCCAGCATCTAACACACACACACGCAGTACACATTTACTGTGCCTGTAATTCACTTTATAATTGTAAATCGAATGAAGCTGTGTGTGTGATATTAGACTATGTGTAAATTGTGAAAATGTGCAATACCGTGCTGTTTGTTTAGATTTTTCTCCACAAAGATTAAAGTTATAAAATCATATTTGTGTGTTTGTGCTTCTCACTCACTCTCACAAAACTGGGTGTTTTTTGTTTCAGATGAAAATGTGAATATTTCCCACTGAAATGTTGGAGAATTTAGATTCACAATTGATGTCATAACGGCTGCTACAGCAGCCAACCAATCAGCAGCTTTGTTTAAAACTCACATTAATTAAAATTTAACAGGGGACTCATCGTTTCTGGAGAAAGGATTTTGATATTCAAACTCAACAGCCAAACAAATACACACCTCCCTTCAGTGCTACTTCAGAAGCTCTGCCCCCAAATTCATGGATGCACATTGCCAAGGCAACAACACTAACAACTGGCCTCGCTGACCAAAAGAGAAAATTCTCTCTCATAGCTGAACATAATATAAATGTCATCAAACAAACAACATGCAGGCACACAAACACCTCATCCAAACTGCAAGGAGGTAAAAACTAGCGAGAGTTAGTTGTTTAGATTATTTTTACAAAAATATGGTGACCATAGAGAGAACTGTAGTTTTGTTGTGAAGCTAACAAGGAAAGTAACGTTACCTAGCATAGCATTTAGAATTATGCATCAATCCAAGTCACCTCTCTGTGCAAGCAACCTTGTGTTTTTAGGGTTATGTGGCTATAAAACCCTTCACAAACATATGACCAAATACTGTGATCAGGTCGAGAGGCTTTATTGTCATTTCAACCATCTACAGCTGGTACACAGTGAAACAACAACATTCCTCCAGGACCCTGGTGCTACATACAGCACAGATCTACATGAGATGACACAGACCTACACAAGACTACATAAAGCACACATACAAATTTTGCAAGCGAGTACAACGATTACTAAAACAGAGCAACAGTGATGCAGTGAGATTCAAGACGATTTGATTCAGCACAAAGGGATTCAACGTGATATGATGCCATGTAAAAGAAAATGATGCTATGCAATTCAATATGATAGCTCCTCCTCCATGATGAACTGTACTTACCTAGACACACCTTTGACTCACCTAGGACTTGGCAAGAATCGGCTGCTGATGGCAGAGATGAGAGAGTGCTTGAGAGACAGTTTTGAGAGGAGGAATCAATCTAAATATAAAATTACTGGTCAAAAATTATTGGTCACATTTCTAAATAATGAAGGCATAGGGCCTCTATTAATAATTATATATTAATAAAACAGATTTTATAAACGCAAAGGTGTTAAAAATGATGCAACATGATTTCATCCCAAATTGTACGTAATCTTCTTCTTCTTCTCTTATGTCCCAGTCATGAATGACGATGGGGGACACTGTTGGCTTTCATGTCTCTGCTGGGCTGCTTTTGTTGCTGCAGCAGCTTCTGCCAACTCAGCACCTTTACGGACTGCTGCTCACCAGCCTGGTCTGGACTGAGTGAGTGTGTACCAATCCGAGCCAATTCCAAAAGCCTTCATATCCTCTTTGATAGTATCTTTCCATCTCTTTCTGGGTCTGCCTTTGGAATGTGTGCCAGAAAACAATTCACCGAACAGAATGCGTTTTGGTAATCTGTTATCTGGCATGCGGCAGGTGTGTCCCAGAACTAGAGACCAGAGGTTTAAGCTGTGACACATTGAATGTGGGGTGGATGCATCGCATAGTGAGTGGTAGTGCCAGTCTGATGGAACATGGGTTGATTATTTTCTTGATGAGGAAGGGTCCTAGGTTCCTAGGTACCTGGGAGCCAGCTTGCAAGAGACAGTTCTGAGTGGCAGATGGCATGTGGAGAGCATGACTCGTTGCCCCACCCAGTAAGTGAATGCCTTAGAGTAGCGTGTGTCGGCCTGCCTCTTGGATGCTAGGGCGGAGCGAATGAGTTTTCTCTGGGCCAATGCCCATGTCCTCCTGCAGTGGCGTATGAAGGTCTGGGCTGAGGGTACGGCGACCTCCTCCTCTTGGTTGGGGAAGAGTGGCGGTTGGTAACCTAGGGAGCACTGGAAAGGTGAGAGACCTGTGGCAGATGAAGGAAGAGTGTTATGAGCATACTCGATCCAGGGTAGGTACTTACTCCAAGAACTGGCATCCCTGGATGCCATGCACCTGAGTGCAACCTCCAAAGCCTGGTTCGCCCATTCTGCCTGGCCATTGGTCTGTGGGTGGAAGCCTGAGGTGAGACTACAGGTGGCCCCGATGAGTTTGCAGAAGGCCCTCCAGAACTGTGCAGTGAACTGAGGGCCTTCTGCACGAGTGTCTCAACCTCTAGAACGGCGGCTCCCACCAGGCAGCGTGGAGGAAGGATGGTCTTGGGCAGCTTAGACTCCTTTTGATGGGAGAAAAACATCCTGGACAGGGCATCAGGTTTGCCTTTCTTGGAGCTTGTGCAGTAGGAAAGAGCGTGAAGTTGAACCGGGAGAAGAAGAGAGACCAATGGGCTTGACGGGAATTAAGGCGTTTGGCGGACTTGAGATACTCCAGATTCTTATGGTCGGTCCAGACTAGGAAGGGGAGCTCCGACCCCTTGAGCCAGTGCGCCAACTCCTCTAAGGCTAGTTTAACAGCCAGTAGTTTTCGGTCGCCAATGTCGTAATTCCGTTCGGCTGGGGATAGCCGGCGGGAGAAGAAGGAGGATGGGTAGACCTTGTCATCACTGGCCCTCTGGGATAGTATAGCTCAAACCCCTGACTCGGAAGCATCGACCTCAACAATAAACTGCTTGGTAGGATCGGGTATGGTGAGAATGGGTGCTGTGGTAAACCTGTGCTTGAGCGTGGAAAAGGCTTTCTCTGCTTCCTCCCCCCATTTGAATTGGGTCTTGGTCGAGGTCAGGGCTGAGAGAGGTCCAGCCACCGTGCTGAAGTTGCGAATGAAGCGCCTGTAGAAGTTGGCGAATCCTAGGAAGCGCTGGAGCTCTCGTCTCGAAGATGGGGTGGGCCAATCGGCAACTGCCTCGAGTTTGAGGGGGTCCATCTGGATCCTTGCCAGGGAGATGATGAACCCCAGAAACAAGACAGAGCTCTGGTGAAATTTGCTCTTTTCTGCCTTAATGAACAACTTGTTTTCTAGCAGGCCCTGGAGGACCTGCCGGACGTGACCCTGATGTTCCTCCAGGGAGCGGGAGAAGATCAAGATGTCATCCAGGTACACAAAAAAGATGATGTTTAGGAAGTCCCTTAAGATGTTGTTAACGAGTGCCTGGAAGACCGCGAGCGCATTGGTCAGGCCGAAAGGGACCACGAAGTACTCGTAGTGACCCGTGGTGGTGTTAAAGGCCGTCTTCCACTCGTCCCCCTCCCTGAGCCTGACAAGATGGTATGCATTGCGTAGATCTAGCTTGGTGAATACCTTGGCTCCCTGGAGTAGTTCAAAAGGCATGGTCATGAGCGGTAGTGGGTAGCGGTTCTTGACCGTGATGGCGTTGAGATCCCGATAGTCAATGCAGGGGCAGAGCGACTTGTCCTTTTCCATGAAGAAGAATCCCGTCCCTGCTGGGGAAGAGGAAGGACGGATGATCCCAGCTGCCAAAGACTCGGAGATGTACTTCTCCATGGCTTGCCTTTCGACAGAAGAGAGAGAGTAGAGTTGTCCTTTGGGTGGTGCTGTCCTGGGTAGGAGGTCGATTCCACAGTCATAGGCTCTGTGAGGAGGGAGGGACACTGCTCGGGTCTTGCTGAAAACAAGTTTCAGATCCAGATATTCCAAAGGCATGTGAGAGAGGTCGGGGAACTCGCTGGCTGAAGGCTGCGGTGGTTTGGAGGAGGCAGAGCGGAGTTCAGACAGGAAGCTAAGCAGGACTGGCTCCAGCCTAGGATGGTGTTGTCAGCCCAGTTAAGGTGAGGGTTGTTCTGCATTAACCCTGGTAATCCTAGGATGATGGGTACGTGGGGGTTGTTCATGACGTGAAGCTGGATGGTTTCTGAGTGGTTACCGGAAATCCTTAGGGTGAGTGGGGCAGTAAGGTGGGTGATGCTGGTCAAGCCAGTACCATTGAGTGTCAGGACAGTTAGAGGGACATCAAGAGCAAGTAGCAGGATTCCCAGACGCTTGACAGTGGCGGAGCAGATCAGGTTCCTGTCCGCCCCTGAGTTGACGAGGGCCTGGAGGTGGTGATGCTGGTTGTCACGGATAATGATGACAGGAAGTAATGGACGATTAGCGGGGGACTGGTTCCGAGCGTTACCCACCAGGGCCCTGTGATTCACTAGTGGGCTCGTCCTTTTAGCGGGCAGGCTCGGCAGATGTGTCCCAGCTGACTGCAGTAGAAGCAGGCTCCTGTGCTCCGCCAGCGATGTCGTTCCTCCGCTGACACCCGAACCCGGTCTACCTGCATGGGTTCAACAGACGTGGCAGGAGGTGGAGAGGAGGTGAATCTGGGGTGGTTCTTCTCTCTCCTCCATTGCTGGATCCGAGCATCGATGCGGTTGGTGAGGTCCATGAGGTTGGAGAGGTCTGACGGCAGTTCCCGCGATACCAACTCGTCCTTGATGGTGTCAGACAAGCTGTGCAGGAACGCGTCAATCTGGGCTTTCTTGTTCCAACCACATGAAGCCACCAACATCCAGAACTCAATGGCATAATCTGAGGTAGACCGGGACCCCTGCCGCAGCTCCATGAGCTCTCTGGCCGCCTCCCGGCCAGACAGAGAGCAATGGAAAGTTCGC
The DNA here is from genome assembly GCF_027579695.1 of Neoarius graeffei. Taxonomy (NCBI): domain Eukaryota; kingdom Metazoa; phylum Chordata; class Actinopteri; order Siluriformes; family Ariidae; genus Neoarius; species Neoarius graeffei. The sequence continues at coordinate 135,324 of NC_083570.1, forward strand.
CTCATCTCCTCAGAGAAATCCTTGAAACTGGAACAAAAGGGTGCATTGGCATCCCAGATCACAGTTCCCCACTCTCTGGCCTTGCCGGTGAGGAGCGGTATTGTATATGCTACCCGGGAGCATTCTGTGGGGAAGACCAGAGGTTGCAGTTCTAGGATCAATGAACATTGAGACAAAAACGATCTGCAAGTACCTGGTTCTCCATTGTAGGGCTGAGGTTCTGGAAGTCTCGGTTCATGAAGAAAGGCGGTGGCAGGAGCTGAAGTAGGAGATGGCTGAGCAGGGGTAGGCACGGCTTGACAGTGCTGCATCTGTGTGGTGAGAAGGTTGAGTGCGTTAGACAGGGTGACAAGGTTCTGGGTAATTTGTTGTAGGTCTTGTTGGTGGGTCCCGAGGAGAGTCCCTTGCTGCTGGATGGCCATTCTCAGATGGGCGAGTTCTGCTGGATCCATGTTGGCCAGAACGTACTGTTAAGGCTGGTGGAGGTATGGTGAAGTTAGGATCCAAAAACAGAGCACAGACAGTAATTCAATAAATAAGATGATTTAAAGGATATGGGACATGAAACATAAATGCACGCTATATCAGTTTCTTTCCATTAAAAATATGAATTAATTGCATCAACAAATACAAAATCATCTATTAAATTCAGCAAAATCGTTATATTCGTGATGAATATATGGCATTTCTGCTCGACTTCCGATATGCATTTTCTACAACCGGAAGAGCCGCTGTCACGTGATCATACGTCACAAAAACTTTCGGGCACAGCACAAGCGGGTAGATGAATGGAGAAGTGGATGACAAGAAAATTGTTTTTATAGTCTTTAAAGTACATTGGACATCATACATTGAACATCATGGTGTATTGTGCTGCTTATGGTTGCAATAATTCCAATGGGAAATGCCCTGGAGTAAGTTTTTTTGCATTCCCCAAGGACCCGAAGCTGAGGAAAGTGTGGGCTCACTACTGCCGTAGAAAAAACTTTGCATCTACTGTTTCCCACAAACTGTGTTAGGACCATTTCACAGAGGATTCTTTCAACTTTAATACTCAGGTACTGAACGAAATTAATTGCCAAGCCAAATTTAAGAGGCTACTTAAAGATGGAGCTGTTCCCAACGTCCCAATTCAGGAACAAGACAGCGGAGTGAAACCAGAAGTGCTACGGCCACCACGAGGTGCATTCACTAAGCGTCTAAAAGCCGAGGTAAGGATTAGTATTATAAGTATTATAATTTTGGGTGTATCAATTATTGATTATCATAATTCTGACTCATTTACTCTTATATCTGTCCTTCTTTGTTTACGTACCGAATCGAAGAGTTGTGGTGAAGTTGTTGAAAACAATAGATATCGATTATGTTTTCAAAACATTTGAATAATTTTCTGGAGCAACTATGCGGATTCTGACATAAACATCGGTCAGGACAATAGGCTGTATAGCCGGGTTCATGGAGGCAGTGATAGCACCATAATATACAGGGCCTAACATTCCTACAACTGTAGAGACAGTCAAGAAATCCTGTAACATTAATGGACATTTAAATAAATGTTATGTTGGTAAGTTTGTTTAACTTTTCTTAATTTTCATCTCTTTCGCCAAACGGCGTAGTGTTGTTGGCTGTGTGATGGCGTTTCACCATTTTGAATGTTTTCATCTCGGACTCTGGAAGCATTATATCTCAATCAATCTCGAAAAATATCAGCAAAAAAAAAAACTAGCTTGCAACGGACTTTAGCTAGATCTATGATGAACTTTCAATGTATGATACAAAAATAATAATTCTTTCAACAGATCATTAGCCTTTGAGCAGAATTGTTTTTAACTTACCAGGAAGTGTTATCGAGCTGACCGCTTTCAGTTTCATGGGGACTGAATGAACCCTCACTCTCAGAATCATCTGACCCGTCAGAGTAAAGACAAGATCCATGTTCATGTGAATTTCCAGCTATCGGTTCGAATTGATAAGGTCTAACTTCACATCTCTGTGAAACATCGGGAATATCACTGTCGATGGTGTCCATTTCGGTAACCTGTTTACATTAGATTCCCAAGCGCTGGCTCCTTGGAAAGTTTTTGTTACGTCACGGGTCACGTGACCACCTAGCTCATTAACGAATCCTTGTTTTACGCTGATGTATAAAAAAACTTGAATAATGTGATGATTTTCACATTTTTGATGCCCTGCAGTGATTTAGATGGCATTTCTTATGTCCTTTATACATAATTATGCCCAGAAAAAAATCCATGTCCCATATCCTTTAATACAGGGAAGAAAGGGTGTGGCAAAAGATAAACAGTACAAAAAACAAATAGCAAAAATAGTCTGGGCAAAATAAGAACAAACAACTTGACAAAAACGCTAGCACAAAAAAACATAAACAAGAAAAGACCCTTAGTGCAAGAAACCATGAACCAGAAATAACCCTTAGTGCAAAAAAAACAAGAACCAGAAAAACGCTAGTGCAAAGCCCATGGACAAGAGAAAATCGCTAGAGAGAAAAACCATGAGGAGCAAGAGAGGCACAGAAATGGCTAGAGAAGCAAACAAGACGTTCTGGCAGTCTGAGTCTGAGAATGGCCTTTAAATAAGCAGCAGTGAAAACCAGGAAGTGAGTTCAGGGGAGAAAGAATTCCTGTCCCGGATCGGTGCTGGCATGAGAGATCTGTAATCTCTGGAGTGGATGTCCGGGGCGGAGCATGACAGGTACTTTGTTTGCCTCTGCTTAAGTAAAAGAAAAAAAAACTAGCGAACTAATATTTGTTAGACCACCAGGTTTACAAAAATATAAAACCCTAACAATTTGCTCCCAACACCCTCTAAACCAGCCCTGTGATGACCTGGCGACTTGTCCAGGGTGTACCCCACCTTTCGCCCATAGTCAGCTGGGATAGGCTCCAGCTTGCCTGCGACCCTGTAGAACAGGATAAAGTGGCTACAGATAATGAGATGAGACCCTCTAAACCAACATCAGCAAAGCTTCTGATTATTACCAAAGTCCTTCCCATGGATGAATCTGAAATTCAGTGACTACAGTTCCTTATCTTACCTGCACACGCTTAAGCTGGTTGGATGCAGAGTTTTTGTGTGTGGCTATCTTCACGTTTTCAAAGCAAACAATTTTTATACTGCAGAATGAAGCTGTTGTTTCTTGGACTTTAAGTAGAATTGGTCCCTTAAACATGGCCAAAGATTTCCTTTATGTTCAACTTCATCCTCAGCTGAACATGACCTGGATTCAGATTCATTTCGGTCTGCATTCAGGTCTTGAGTGGCCATTTTTATTTTAGTCCAGTTCATTTCTATGGCATTTGGCATGTAGTTCATGGAGACTGAATTAACAAACAAACAAACAAACAAACAAACAAACAAACAAACAAACAAACAAACAAACAAACCTGTAACAGAGACCATTTTTAAATTGTAGTGAAGTAAAATATCTCAAAATAAATATACTTAAGTAAAATATTTTTTTTAATTGTAAGTACACAAAAAATCAGTACAGTAATGAGAGTAATTGTAAACTGTGGGTGGTAAAAGAGAGCAACTGGACTTGCTTGAAGATTCTTGAAGACGTTTCACCTCTCATCCGAAAGGCTTCTTCAGTTCTGTCTGACTAATAGGGAGTATCAGGTATTTATCTTCTCATGGATGAAAAGCAATCCTAAGGTGTGGTTGAGTCCTCCTGTTGGTGTGGGTCACTGGGGGCTGGGTGTGAACGGCCTCAAGAGTCGTTAGGGTGATCAATGGATTGCTGGTTCTCTCTGTCCTCCTGTGAGTCACTGAAAAAGCTGGGTTTTGGTGTGCATTCAGTTGTCTGGGACATGTGCCAAGGACTGCATTGTAGGTGGCTGATAAATGATGTCTTAGGCCCTGTCCACACGGCAACGGATTCAGGTGACTCCGATACAATTGTTTATCGTTTAGGCCAGGTGTCCACACGGCACCGGTGTTTTGGGTGCCCAAAACGCAATCTTTTTGAGAACGGGTTCCAGAGTGGAAAGATCTGGCAACATTGCCATTGTGAAGTCGTCTGGATGAGTAGAACGGATTTGTTTACGATGACGTCACAACCACATGACTGTGAGTGCTTCACGCCGGGTAGAAGTGTAACGAACTCGATGCGAGTTGTCAACAAATCCTATAACTTGGTTCATGAAACGCGCTTACAAAATATTTTCACTGTGAATATTTATTGTGTAATGGTGCAAAGTGAGAGAGAGAGAGAGAGAGAGAGAGAGAGAATAGCCCTTAGGGCAGAGTCAATCCCGCCAGCAAAATTAGGGAAAAAAAGGAGCGATCTCACCTCTTCAGATGATGGTTTAAGTCCTACAATACATTCCTCAAAAAGGGCGTAGAAGAGCAAATTAATCCATCAACGTGTAGCATTCAATTTATTCCGGACCATTAAAGACGCCGCCTTCCGCGTAGAATCATACGTCATCCTCGCCGCCATATTGGATAGGTCAAAGTGGAGAATAAAGATTAGCTGCGTTTAACTGTACCAACAGGTTTGCCATCCAAACGAGATCACATGGGATTACCTTTCACAGGTGAGACTGGAAAAATACTTTTCATTGTATTTGGTCATTATAATGTAATTTTACGAACAGATTTTCCTGACTTTGTGGCTAATATGAAGTCTCGCGCATAATAGTTTATGCGCATGCGTCCTTACTTCTTCTATTGTTCTGGTGTCTCCGAAGGGACCGTCTTACAGTGCCCCTAGAGGTATGGCATGTGTATTGCATCGTTTTCAGCAAGCGTTGCGTTGCCATATGGACCTGATATTTTACTGATCGTTGCCCATTTGGAAGCCATATATTTTTAAATAACATCTCGTTGCCATTGTCGTGTGGATGTAGCCTTAGACCCCCACCTCTGTTCAGTGATGGCCGTTCCAGGTTGACAAAAATGGCTTCTTTAACTCCTTGCTCATACCAACGATCCTCTCTGGCTAAAATGCATGCGTTGCAATCCTGAAATGAGTGTCCTTTGTTGTTAAGATGAAGATAGACAGCAGACTCCTGGCCTGAGGAACTGGCTCTCCTGTGTTGAGCCATACACCTGTGAAGCGGTTGTTTTGTTTCCCCAATATATGAATCCGTGCAATCCTCACTGCACTGGATTGCATACACTACGTTGTCCTGTTTGCATCTGGCTATTCTGTCCTTAGGGTGGACCAGTTTCTGCTTCAGGGTGTTACTGGGTCTGAAATGTACCAGAATGTTGTGTTTGCAGAAGATCCTCCTGAGTTTCTCAGATAGACCAGAAATGTAGGGAATGACAATGTTCTTGCATTTGTTCCTGTTGTCCTCCTTGTCCATTATGTTCCTTTTTCTGCTCTTGAAGAAAGCTCAGTTGGGATACCCACAGTTCTGAAGTGCTTTCTTGATGTGATTCTGCTCCTTCTCTTTTCCCTCTACCATTGTAGGAATGTTCTGAGCCCTGTGTTGCAAGGTCCTAATGACCCCCAATTTGTGTTCCAGTGGGTGGTGAGAGTCGAAGTGTAGGTACTGGTCTGTGTGTGGGGGTTTCCAGTAGACCTCGATGCTAAGGCTTCTGTCTTGTCTAATGTGTACATTGCAATCCAAGAAGGCTAGATTATTCCCACTGACGTCCTCCCGGGTGAAATTGATGTTGATATCCACTGCATTGATGTGCTTAGAGAAGGCTTCCACCTCATGGGTTTTGATTTTAACCCAGGTGTCATCCACATATCTGAACCAGTGGCTGGGAGCAACTCCTGAAAAAGTGGTCAAAGCTTTATGTTCCACTTCCTCCATGTAAAGATTGACCACAATAGGGGACACTGGTGAGCCCATGGCACATCCATGCTTCTGTCTGTAGAAACTTTCATTAAACTGGAAATAAGTGGTAGTCAGGCAGAGGTCAAGCAGGGTGCAAATCTGGTCCGTGGTGAGGCTCGTTCTATCCAGTAAGGTGCTGTCTTGAAGAACTCGTTTTCTAACAGATTTGACTGCTTCTGTGGTGGGAATGCAGGTGAAAAGAGAAGTGACACCATAGGAAACCATGGTTTCATCTGAGTCTAGTTTGAGGTCTGCAACTTTAGTAGCAAAATCTTGGGAGTTTTTGATGTGATGTGGCGTATTCCCAACAAGAGGAGCCAGGATGGTGGCTAATGCAGTCCTTGGCACACTTCCCAGACAACTGAATGCACACCAAAACCCAGCTGTTTTCAGTGACTCACAGGAGGACAGAGAGAACCAGCAATCCATTGATCACCCCAACGACTCTCAAGGCCGTTCACACCCAGCCCCAAGTGACCCAAACCAACAGGATGACTCAACAACACCTTAGGATTGCTTTTCATCCATGAGAGGATAAATACCTGATACCCCCTATTAGTCAGACAGAACTGAAGAAGCCATTCGGATGAGAGGTGAAACGTCTTCAAGAATCTTCAAGCAAGTCCAGTTGCTCTCTTTTACCACCCACAGTTTACTATGACCTGGATGACTGAGAATCTTCACAGAGAGTAATTGTAATTCATCATTTATATCCTGATAATAATAATAATAATAATAATAATAATAGAAAAGTGTTGCCAGGCAAAACAAACCTCGCCCAGTTATGATGAATATGAAGGAAGATATCACGAAAAAAATCAGTCCCCTATGGGTCCATGTGGCTCCTGCTTATAAATAAAATAGTTTTCTGATCCCATGTCCATACAGTAAATATAGCATATATATTTACTCTACGAGGCAGTAGCCACAAAAATGAAGCGTAATCCAAAAATGAACAATTTAAAAATCACAGAAGTAAAATATACCATGTCTGTACTTTATATTATTCTACTCTTACCTCTTACAGTTTTTCAAACTGAAACCTCTGAAACAAGGCTGACACACACACGCTATCGCCATGACCCAAACTCTTATTTCCTGGAAATGGCCCAGCGCTAGAGCTCAGTGGAACCCACTTTCCTTCTGTAATAAGCATAAACATGTCTGAAAGCCATTTCTTTATTCTAGTCCATTTATTTCGAACAGTGAACCGAATTGTGTACGCTCACCGGCCATTTTGATAGGAAGACACGTATGCGCAAGTGCAGTGTGCGATCGGTACACTCTTACATTCTTAAAGCACAATGACGTAGTGGCTAGTGCCTCTATATGAGGCGGGAGACACAACAAAAATGATTTTGACTTTTTTGGTGACCTTGACCGGATGACCCTCAAAATGTTGGAGGTTCTATTTGAGACCAATGACCATCTATCCTGAAAGTTTCATGAAGATCGATCCAGCCGTTTTCCTGTAATATCTTTAACAAAAAAACAAAGAAACCTGACCGAAAACAATACCTCGCCCTGCTTACTCTGTAGCAGGCGAGGTAATAATAATAATAATAATAATAATAATAATAATAATAATAATTAAAGCCGCTCATGGCCTTGACAGGCCCTCGCACGTGTGGTTCCGCAACCCAGGACATCCCGCCACCCAACAAAACAGTCACATGTCATATATTCATCAAATGTTCAAAGGTGATGTGCATGTTGCAAATGCCATGACTGCTTGACGAATGAGAGATAGACAAAGACTGTAAGTGTGTGTGTGTGTGTGTGTGTGTGTGTGTGTGTGTGTGTGTGTGTTTCTGTGGTGTGAAAATGTACATTTATATATGTACAAAACTATACATGTGTCTCCTACTTATCTCTATCTCACGCTGTAATCTTAAGTCATCTTAGCTTTCCTGTGTGTGTGTGTGTGTGTGTGTGTGTGGGTGTGTGCATGCAGAGTTTTCATATGTCTGCAACAAAATTCACAATGATGGCAGGTCACTAATATATAGATTTAGGCACTGCTTAAAAGCGGAGCTCCCATCTGTTTCTGGGTTGTAGAATTTTCTTATATCCTAGCCAGTCTCTTTTGTTTTATTTCTTTACTGGCTAACACTGGCCACTCGGCAGTGTGTATGACTGGTAATTACTAGCACTGGCCACTAGGCGGTGTGTCTCATCTCATCTCATTATCTCTAGCTGCTTTATCCTGTTTTACAGGGTCGCAGGCAAGCTGGAGCCTATCCCAGCTGACTACAGGCGAAAGGCGGGGTTCACCCTGGATAAGTCGCCAGGTCATCACAGGGCTAGGTGGTGTGTATGACTGGTAATTACTAACACTGGCCACTAGGTGGTGTGTATGACTGGTAATTACTAACACTGGCCACTAGGCGGTGTGTATGACTGGTAATTACTAACACTGACCACTAGGCGGTGTGTATGACTGGTAATTACTAACACTGACCACTAGGCGGTGTGTATGAGTGGTGGTACATGTACACGGACAAACCATAAAAAATTGACTCGATGGGTTTACCATTTTTTCTTAGGTATGGTGCTCCGCTGGAGCTCCGCTATTAGTGTGTGTGTGTGTGTGTGTGTGTGTCTGTTTGTCAGAGAGAGAGAGAGAGAGAGTGTGTGTGAAAGAGAGTGTGCTCATAGATGTTGTGTGTGCATGTGAGTGCATACTTGTGAGAGTGTATGTGTATGCATAAATATGCATATGACTGTGAGTGTGTGCATGAGTGTGCACAGAATTGTATGTGTTATATCATCAGACTCATGATATCCAATATTTTGTAAAGTTTCAGATCAATCCATCAATGAATTGAACATTTTTCCCCCATTTCCTGCTTGGCCAGATGGTGGCGCTGTGCTAGGCATCTGAATTACACATGTGAATATCATCACAATCATAATACACAATATTTTGTAAAGTGTCAGATAATCAGTTAAGGCATTGCCAATTTCTGGCACATTTCCTGCTTGGCCAGGTGGTGGCGCTATAACAGGCAGGCCCATTGGGCGTCAGGTTATCATAATAATCATAATATCTATTGAAGTAAGAAGTGTCCGACCATACAGTCAATGCACTGTGGCTTTCTGACACGTTTCCTGTTTATGTGGCAAGATATTAAAATCATTAGGCCATTTCAACATATTACAAGATATCAAAAATCCCTTCGCAATTTAATATCAGCGACATCTTGGCATCACGTATAACAAATTTCACATGAATCTCATGAGCCGTCTAGGAGGAGCATGTTAAAATTCATCATGTATCAAAACACACATATTCAAAACCCTATTCTTTCCTTGGCCAGTTGGTGACGCTATACCAGAGAGGCCCATAACGGCTAAAGAGTATTAGAATCATATTACAAGATATCAAGCTCAACATTCAGCAATATCTTGGCATATTATATAATATTTCAACATATTACAACATATCAAAAATCCCTTAGCAATTTAACTGCAGCAATATCTTGGCATCATGTTTGCCAAGTTTGACATGAATTTGATGAACCGTCTAGGAGGAGTACGTTAGAAATGACCATGTGTAATTTCACTCCAAATGGCCTCATGACATCACCATTCCAAAGTTCTACCCATTCATTTCAATGTGAAATGGAAAAGGGGCGCTATGAAGTCCCTGGGCCACGCCCGGGGCCAAAAGTCAGTGGCTGAGTAGCGGTGACAATGACTGATGTGTGTATCAAATTTCATGAGTTTTCGTGCATGGGGAATGCCTCAAATAAGGCCAAACACGACAGAAAAATAATAATAAGAAGAAGAATCCTTCGAAAAACAATAGGGTCTTCACACCATTAGGTGCTCGGGCCCTAATAATAATAATCCTTTGAAAAACAATAGGGTCTCGCACCGAACGGTGCTCGGACCCTAATAAATCTGCATTAGTGATTTTATCTTTAGTCTCACTTCTCAATACAGAAGTTTGTACCTCATGTTGGCCATGTTAGCAGTTTATGTGTAATTAAGAGTAATTTCAGTGCTGTATGGAGGTTACATGCTAGATCACCAAATTGTTAATCTCAGTCATTCGGTAGCTCAGGTCCAGTCTAGCAGCAGCGTTATTAGGGCTTTAATAACATGAACACACTGTGTGGAAGGAGTGTTCGTGGTAAAGCTAAAGGCTAAAACATACAGCACATCTCACACTCAGACAGGAGTTTCACTCATCCCCCCCCCCGCCACACACACAGGGATAAATGAGACCTGTTGAGACTAATTAATATGAAACAGGTGAGACACAGGAGGTTCAGGGGCGTGGCCAGAGGACAAGTGGAGAAACCAGGAAGTAAACAGGAAACAGAGTTGTTTATGTAGAGTTTTATGTGCAGTATGTCTAGTGTTGAATGTGAGTGTGAATGGTTGTCTGTGTCTATGTGTCAGCCCTGTGATGACCTGGCGACTTGTCCAGGGTGAACCCCGCCTTTCACCCGTAGTCAGCTGGGATAGGCTCCAGCTCGCCTGCGACCCTGTAGAAGGATAAAGCGGCTAAAGATAATGAGATGAGATGTCTAGTGTTTGAATTACACAGAGAACAGGTTTTCAGTATCTCTCTCTCCCCCTCACACACACCCCTTAGTGACTTTAGACTTCAGGTTAGTGAGATGCACAACCCTGTTTCCAAAAAAGTTGGGATGCTGTGTAAACAGTAAATAAAACAGAATGTGATGATTTGCAAATCATGGAAGCCCACTATTTCATTGAAAATAGTACAAAGACAACATATCAAATGTTGAAACGGAGAAATTTTATTTTTTTTATTTTTTAAATTTATGCTCATTTTGAATTTGATGTCAGCAAAAGGTTTCAGAGAAGTTGGGACAGGGACATGTTGAAATGAAAGCCAAAGACCATTCATTTTTAATTTTCTCATTTCTAGGGTTCGGGTTAAAGCGTACCATGATCTAAATGTACAATCCCGCCCCCAATCGAAAGTACGTGATATGAATGTTAACCTCCCTCATGGCTCTAACATTCAAAAGGGAATGTAACCTACAGCCAGCAAGACAGGTTCAGGGCTATAGGAACAATACCTGGGGATTTAGCCCAATAACCCGGTCCAAGGCACGCCCCTGCTCTGAATCTTTTAATTATATTATGGACCATAGATGATGTGATCCCCATATTCTGTGCAGTTTTACATTGAGGAACATTATTCTTGAATTGTTGCACTGTTTGCCCACGCAGTCTTTCACAGAGCGGTGAACCCTGCCCCATCTTTACTTCTGAGAGATTCCGGCTCTCTGGGAGGGTCTTTTTATACCCAATCATCTTACTGACCTGTTGACAATTAGTCTAATTAGTTTTTTTTTTCAGGTCATCACAGGGCTGACACATAGACACAGACAACCATTCACACTCACATTCACACCTACGGTCAATTTAGGCTACATCCACACGACAACGGCAACGAGATGTTATTTAAAAAAATATCGCGTCCAAATGGGCAACGATCAGTAAAATATCAGGTCCATATGGCAACGCAACGCTTGCTGAAAACGATGCAATACACATGCCACACCTCTAGGGGTGCTGTAAGACGGTCCCTTCGGAGACACCAGAACAATAGAAGAAGTAAGGACGCATGCGCATAAACTATTATGCGCGAGACTTCATATTAGCCACAAAGTCAGAAAAATCTGTTCGTAAAATTACATTATAATGACCAAATACAATGAAAAGTATTTTTCCAGTCTCACCTGTGAAAGGTAATCCCATGTGATCTCGTTTGGACAGCAAACCTGTTGGTACAGTTAAACGCAGCACATGAATGAGGCATCTTTATTCTCCGCTTTGACCCATCCAATATGGCAGCGAGGATGACGTATGATTCTACGCGGAAGGCGGCGTCTTTAATGGTCCGGAATAAATTGAATGCTACACGTTGATGGATTAATTTGTTCTTCTATGCCCTTTTTGAGGAATGTATTGTAGGACTTAAACCAACATCTGAAGAGGTGAGATCGCTCCTTTTTTTCCCTATTTTTGCTGGCGGGATTGACTCTGTCCTAAGGGCTATTCTCTCTCTCTCTCTCTCTCTCTCTCTCTCTCTCTCTCTCTCTCTCTCACTCTCTCACACTTTGCACCATTACACAATAAATATTCACAGTGAAAATATTTTGTAAGCGCGTTTCATGAACCAAGTTATAGGATTTGTTGACAACTCGCATCGAGTTTGTTACACTTCTACCCGGCGTGAAGCACTGACAGTCATGTGGTTGTGACGTCATCGTCAACAAATCCGTTCTACTCATCCAGACGACTTCGCAACGGCAACGTTGCCAGATCTTTCCACTCTGGAACCCGTTCTCAAAAGATTGCGTTTTGGGGCACCCAAAACGCCGGTGCTGTGTGGACGCCAGGCCGAAACGATAAACAATTGTATCGGATTCACCTGAATCCGTTGCCGTGTGGACAGGGCCTTAGAGTCACCAGTTAACCTAACCTGCATGTCTTTGGACTGTGGGGGAAACCGGAGCACCCGGAGGAAACCCACGCGGACAACATGCAAACTCCGTACAGAAAGGCCCTCGCCGGCCACGGGGCTCGAACCCAGACCTTCTTGCTGTGAGGCAACAGCGCTAACCACTACACCACCGTGCTGCCCATCTTTGTAATATTTTCAATGAAATATAGAGTTTCCATGATTTCTAAATCATCATATTCTGTTTTTACTGACCGTTTGGGACACAGCGTCCCAACTGATTTGGAAATGGAGTTGTGAATGAATGAAACCTTTATTGCCCCAAGGGGAATTTGTCTTGGACTTAGGAGCCATAAATTACATAAAACAAAACAACACTTAAACATGCAGACTTACACAATAATACATAGAATAACAAACAAATCTAAAAAAACCCCAATATATAAATAAAAGGTGCATACTTTAGAATGGTGTCGTCTGAATTCAGCCTGTTTAGCAGCTGAATGTTCCTTGGCACAAAAGATGTTATAGCTCTGTTTGTTTTTACATGTGGCGTTCTATAACGGAGTCCTAAGGGGAGAGTGGGGTACTCAGGGAAGAGGGGGTGGGATGGATCATCCAGTATCTTCAAGGCCAAATTAATGGTGTATTCATCAGAAATCTGCACGATACTTTTCACTTCTGATCCAGTTATTTTCCTACCAAGTTTTGTAATCTTATCCAGCATATTCCCGTTTTGAACAGATAAACCACCCCCCCCAACACTGAATTACAAAGGTCACAACACTCTGTATAAAAGTTAAATAAAACAATCTCAAAATCACTGTATCAGCCTTAAAGCTACGCAGTTTCCTTAAAAAATAAAGTCTTTGTTGTGCCTTTGTATATCTTGCAAGAGTATTTGCCCTCCATGTGAGCTTATTGTCTATAATAGTACCTAAGTACTTCTACTCTTCCACTATGTCAATATCACTCCCATGTACAGAAACTGGTTTAAGAGGGGGCCTTTTCCTAAAATTGATAACCATTTCTTTGGTTTTCAAAATATTTAAAATCAAGGAATTTTCATTACACCATTTATAGAACTGGTCTATTTCCTGTCTGTAGCCAGTCTCATCACCCGTTAAGAAACCCACTATGGCCGTATCATCAGCAAACATAAAAAGAGAACATTCAAGGGTGTGGCTCACACAGTCATTTGTGTACAGTATATATAATAGGGGTGACAGGACAGGACTTCCCAGCTACAAACACTGATTGATGCGCTTTCTGTTACGTTGTCCGGCCAGTTTGGAAAAGGCCGCAGACCGCTCTCCCACCTAGCGAAATATTTATTCAAGGCATTTGCCTCTTCAACTGAGTGCTCAGGAATTTTTGGCTGATTACTTTGTCCAATCATAGTTTTAATTCCTCTCCATGCCATCCATGAGTCGTTATTCATCAACAGTTGTTCCACGTTTGAGTTATATATTCCCTTGCTATGATTAATTTCCGCCTGTATCTCCCTTTGAATCAACTTCCCCCTGCGCCGATCATTTGCTTTAAACGCCCACTCTTTTTCCACCAACAGTTTCTTAATATCACTTGTGATCCATGGTTTTGAGTTGGCAAACATTTTTATTTTTTTCGTAGGGATCAGATTATCCACACAGAAGTTGATGTAGGCTGTAACTGTCTCAACGTGATTGTCCAAGTCCTCACAGTCAAAGACCTCCCAGTCCGTACAGTCAAAACAGCCTTGCAGAGCTGTCAAACTGTCAGGGTCCCATACAGGCACTGATCTTACTTTGGGCTTCTCTTTTTTAAGTCTCTGGCGGTATGAGGGCAGTAAGTAGACAGTATTATGATCTGACCCACCTACTGGTGGCTTATTGATGGCTTGGTAGGCATTTCTTATGTTGCCATAACACAGATCAATGGTTTTTGAACCGCGCGTGGCGCATTTAACATATTGCTGATAATGGGGCAATGCAGTTAACATGGAGCAGCCATTAAAATTGCCCAGAATTAACTTGGGTGTATCTGGGGAGGCTGTCTCCAGATCTTGTATGTGTTGATGTATAACCTCTGCAGCCACTTTGTAATTTGCATCGGGGGGGATATAAACCAAGCACACAAAGAGCTGCCCAAACTCCCGTGGCAAGTATGTGGGTCGAAGGGAAATGGAGAGAAGTTCTAAGTTTGGGGAACTGACAGTGTGTCTGATGACATAGTGTTTACACCATTGTGTGTTAATATACATACAGAGACCGCCTCCGATCGATTTCCCAGTGGCTCGCTGGTCTCTGTCGAGTCTTATTGGTGTCCCAAACCCCGAAAGAGAAATACTATCATCATTTACCGTGTTATTCAGCCACGTTTCGCTGAAGCATAAAATACAACTTTCCCTGTATTCAAACAGGTGTTGTGTGGCAGCGTGTAGTTCGTCGACTTTGTTCCTCAGTGCCCTCACGTTAGATAAGATGATAGTTGGGAGTGGAGGTTTGAATCCTCTTGCACGAACTCGCCGGCGGATTCCTACTCTCGATCCTCGCTTTCTCTGACTGAATCTCCATGCTGTAGACCTAAGACATTCCAGGGGAATATCTGATGCAGGTATCCTGTCATGTTGTAGTAGTAGGCCCAGCTGCAGTAACTCCACTCTCCCATAGGTAATCTTATGGCCCTTTTCCACTACCCTTTTTCAGCTCACTTCAGCTCGCTTCAGCTCACTTCAGCCCGACACGGCTCACGTTTCGACTACCAAAAACCAGCACGACTCAGCTCACTTCAGCCCTGCTTAGCCCCTAAAACTCGCACCGTTTTGGAGTGGGGCTGAAGCGAGCCAAGCCGTGCCGAGTGAGGTTGGGGGCGTGAGCAGACACTCCCCTGTGCACTGATTGGTGAGGAGGAGTGTCCTCACATGCCCACACACGCCCCGCGAGCGCGCTGGGATCTGTAAACACCGCAAACCCGGAAGAAGAAGAATTACGAATTACGAGAATTTCTGAAGCCTTATGCGCCTCGCCTCATCTATACGCTCTTGCCAGTATCTGTTGGCGTTGTCGGTGACAACAAGCCACAGCACCAAGACCAGCAACACTAACGACTCCATGTCCTCCATGTTTATTGTTTACTATTCGGGTCGTGAGACTACCGCTTAAAAGATCACTGAATCAGTGACATACAGAGCATCATGGACGAGTTCGCGGAGCGCAAGGCTCGTCGTATGCCCTTCAAATAATGCGCGCAGTAGGCTATTGATGTTTTATTATGAGCCATGTACAGTATGTCACCTAATGTTTTTTTGTTTCTGAGTTACATGTTCGTTTGAAGGACTTAATGTACAAAATAACATAGTTGCACCCCGTAGTGTTGAAATTGGTAAACACAGTGCATTCAGTGAGGTTTGCACCGCCCTCCTTTTATTTCTGACTCTTCCTGTCACCGTTGCAACCTCTGAGCGCTCATTCGTATGCCCTTCAAATAATGTGCGCAGTATAGGCTATTGATGTTTTATTATGAGCCATGTACAGTATCCTAATGTTTTTTGTTTCTGAGTTACATGTTCGTTTGAAGGACTTGATGTACTAAATAACATAGTTGCACCCGGTAGTGTTGAAATTGGTAAACACCGCAGTTGCGGACATTTTGTAGCCTAAAATGATGTTATGATAAGCTTTAATAAAGGGCCCGGTCATTTGCCCCGCCCCCGGCCCGGCTCTGACTTGTTCCGCCACTGTCACTGATGTCACTGTTTGCGCTGCTTAACGACATCACGTGACGTCCACCCACTTTCGCTAACTCCACCCAATGTGTCCACCCACTTCCAGCCAGCACGGTTCAGCGCGGTTGTAGTCGAAATGCAACTCCAACAGCCCCGCTCAGCTCGACTCAGCTCGACTCAGCACGGCACGGCTCAGCCACGTTTGTAGTGGAAAAGCGGCATTTGAAGACTCCGTACGTATCATTAGAGGACAGAGCAGAGTGATCGCCAATAAAAGTCTGAAACAAAGCATGTTTTAACTGCTGTTCATGCAAAATATAGCGTTCTAATTTATAAAGTGCAAACAAGCACACTTTAAGACATAACACTTAGTACCGCATCTAACAAACAAAAAAAAAACAAACACGAACAAAGAAAGCTCCAGCACGCGAGTCAGCCGCAGACCAGCGCCACTTGTATTGAGACTGAACAGAGAGTTGATTGGACAGAAGAGCTTTATACTATATTCGGGCTGGTTCTGCCAGATTGGGTGCCAATACTTTTTTTTTAAAATGATGATGATGATGTCTCAGCTTGGTTCTGCAGGTGACATCTGAGGCTCTCAGAAAGTTTTTTTTTATTTGATTTTATTTGTGTTTTATTGGATTCAGTTATTAATTTGAATGAAACTGTTTGATCCCGATTTCAGCTGTTGATTTTGCGGCTGTATGACTGAACTGTTCACATCCTTTACAGACACGCAGAGATTTTATAAATAAACTCTTCACTTTGATCGAACACTGTTTTCTGTATTATTTTTTAGTGTTAACAGTTTGTTAAAGTGATGGAATAGTGAACACATCCACCCTGTTTGTGTTTCTGTTTTAGTCGTGATGAACGCACAGAGAACCTCAGTGAGTCTCTCCAACACACACTGTTACTAAGCAACAGGAACACCACTGGAACCAGTCTATGGAGAGAAACTGTGTGTGTGTGTACGTGTGTGTACTCATGGGCTTGATTATACATATGCACACATGCATTGAACACAGTTCTGTTAGAGTGTGATGTTTACTGTGGCTCCTCTAAGGAGCCTGATGATGTCATAAGGGGAGCCCTCTAATGAGCAGCTCTCCTTAATGAAATCTCAGCAGGGTTAGACACATTACTGCAACCTGCATAGACAGACGAAGAGAGAGAGAGAAGTCTCTGTCTGTAATGAGTTAATTGTAGTCTTTATGAAGTTAAAGTGAAGATTTTGCTTATTCCTCATCACAGGCGATTGATCGAAGAAGATACGTGAAGCTCTGCTTTCTCTAAAATATAATTAAAATGAAACTGGAGTGAACAGTGTTGGCTGTGCTCAGCTTCCAGACTCTTCGCTCTTAGATTAGCATGTCCCTTCAGCAGGCTCTGATTTATTGTGTTTGGTGATTAATGATAGATTTGATTTATTCTGAGTGATGATAATCTTATCATTTTACAGGTGTATTCTGCTTGTTACGGTTCTGTATAAAGACTTTGGACTACTCGTCTTTTCAAGCGGTTGAAAGCCAAGTTAAAGCATTAAAACACATGGAATTTTGTTCATTATGATTACAGACGATTAGATTTTACTTATGCCGAGTGACTTATCACGTTACACAGGTTCTCTGCTTGTTACAGCAGCTAGCATCATAGCTCCATGTCTCCAGAGTGGATGATGTTAGCATTTAACTTTTGCCTATTCAGCCATACAAGAAAATGGAGTTATACTGATTTATGAGAAAATGCCATTTATTTATAAGAAGTTCTCAGCAATTCTGAGCTGAACTATTACTACTAGCATCATTAGCTTAGCTACACAGTCATCTACAATCTCAAATCAGAAAAAGTTGGGGTGGTATGTTGAGTTGAAATTAAAACTGATTTGTAAATCATCTTTGACCTGTATTGCACTCAAAACAATACAACAGCACATTATCTGGTCTTTTACCTCGAGTTTTATTGTTTTTTTTTTCAAAATAAATACATTTCAAAAAAATTTTGTTACAGTAAATAATTTCCCACTTTATAATGTTCCTGTTCCTTCTCCCAACACTTAAGATGTTTATGGACTGAAGACTCCGAGTGATGAAGTGTTTCAGGTGTTATTTTTGTCCCGTTCTTCCTGTAAACAGTACGGGGTTGTCACGGACATTTTTAATTTCTAAATTCTCATATACACACACGCTCAAAACATCTCAACAAAAATACACTTGGACAAAAGTATAACACTTTTCTAATAAAATAATTTCACTACTAACACATGACTTTAAAGGTGACATTACAATTTAATTTGGGGGAATTTTCAAAAAAGAAAAACACTTTACTCTGTGTGGCACATTTAAATTTCTTGTTCATTAAATAATTAATGCAAAATGAAGTGTTTTTATAACTATATTCAGGAAATATCAGGACATCATTAAACTTTTAGCTTTAATCAAACACTTTTACTGAAATGAAATTACTAGCAATTTATAACAAATATACAATAACAAGCAAATAAGGGAGAAAACAGAAAGGTGTGTTTTAGGAGTCAGTGATGCGCGTCTGTGTATCTTCAGGTCGGGAGATTTTAATGACTTTAACGTTAAAGGGAATGAAGTAGGATGTTAGTGCATGGGCATCGCTGTGTGTTAGCGTTAGCTCCTGTGCGATCCGCTCAGCTGGCCACTCCTTAGGTGTTAGCTTGTGGTTATTTAGTGCTGTTAGTGCCTCCACAATGGTAAGCTTCCCTTTGGGCACATCTGTGATGTCACACACTCCAGGGGGCGCCAGTGAGGCACTGAGGGGGCGACGGTCCACCTGCTGCAGCCTCCTCACACCTGCCAACCTCTGTAACTAACACACACACACACACACACACGTGTAATTCTGTGTTGCAGCAGTAAGAGCTCTTTCACAGAGACATTTACAGCAGAAGCTCCACATAAAGATTTTAAAACTCTACATTTCCTGTGAGGAGAAATGTGTGCGTAACATCTCTGGAAGGAGTCTCCAGTGTCAGTGCTGTGCAGTGATGGGAATAACGGCGTTAGAAATAAACGGCGTTACTAACGGCATTACTTTTTTAGTAACGGGTAATCTAACTAATTACTTTTTACATCATTATAACGCCGTTCCCGTTACTTACAATAAAATGCTCTGTGTTACTTTATTAAAGCTGTTTTCAGTTGGCACGCTGCTCGTTCAGCCTTTCTTTACTCTGCTTTAGTGTGGGGCGGGGAGATGCGAGACAACGGCACAGCAAGCCAATCAGAGTAGATTTGGACAACATACGTAGGTACTGCACTACTGCGCACACTTTCAATCAGAAGACCCAGCGATGGCGAGCGGTCAGCCCAGCACTGCGCTTTCACACTGGAAATACAGCCATTACTTTTCATTACTTGAAATAAAAGGCAAAAATGTCTACGTGCAATGCACATTATGTCGAGGAACAAAGCGTTTGTCCTCGTCAGTGGCCAGTATCAAATCAAATCAAGTTTATTTGTATCGCGCTTTTAACAATAAACATTGTCGCAAAGCAGCTTTACAGAATTTGAACGACTTAAAACATGAGCTAATTTTATCCCTAATCTATCCCCAATGATGAAGCCTGTGGCGACGGTGGCAAGGAAAAACTCCCTCAGACGACATGAGGAAGAAACCTCGAGAGGAACCAGACTCAAAAGGGAACCCATCCTCATTTGGGCAACAACAGACAGCCTGACTATAATATTAACAGTTTTAACAGGTATAACCCTCAACTGTCCTCATGGGGCCGTCCTTCACAGGAGTGGGGCGATAAAACTCCGACCAGTAATTAGTAACAATTTTAATAACTACAAAAATATATTAAATTTGATAATGTCTTCTCACATTGTACCACAAAAATATTAATATAGTGTAGATAACGTTACTAACTGGTTCTGTTAAGTGTCCATTTCAGTCATTAAACACATTTAACATTCACTTTTATTATGATTACACTAATTGAATTTGTTTTTTTTTTTTGGGGGGGGTTAACACAAAATGTAACGGAATAATTACTTTCCCTGGTAATTAGTTACTTTTATGACAAAGTAACTCCGTTACTAACTCAGTTACTTTTTGGGAAAAGTAACTAGTAACTATAACTAATTACTTTTTGAAAGTAACGTGCCCAACACTGGTGCTGTGCAACAGTCAGAGGGGAAGCTGGAACTGGAAGGTACTGGACAGAGTTTACACTTCTTTACAGTTTCTCTTTTTTTTGTCTGATTCACTTGCAGAGAGAATAAAAAGACACTGGTGAGGGGACGACTATTTATCGCTGCTATAATGTAACTGGGTTTTTTGGTGGGAAAAAAAATCAATGCTCTCTGATTTTCACTAAATTCACATGAGGGAATAATGTGTTCAGGACTAACCCCAGGGTGTGATTATTTTTATCCCATCACACTCCAGAACTGAGATCTGAACCACTTTATATCATTACACTCAATTACAGACAGGTGTTTATCTAATTCAGCAGTACACTGTGTTCCAAATTATTATGCAACAAGTGTTTAAGAGTGGTAAGGTAAGATATTTGTCAGTTAAACTCATGAATGGTAATGTGTATCAGGGCTCTGTATATCACTGAAACCAATTGAAGACACCTGTGCTAATTAGTTTGGCAGGTGAGTCCAATTAAAGTGGAAACTACTAAAGAAGGTTGTACCACATTATTAAGCAGGCTACCATTTTCAACCAAAATGGGCAAGAAAAAGGACCTGTCAGCTGCTGAAAAGCAACAAATAGTTGAATGTTTGGGTCAAGGCATGGCAACAATCAAAATTGCCAAGAGACTTCATCGCGATCATCGCACTATGAAGAAGTATGTAGCTGATTCAGAGCACACACGTGTGCGTGCTAATAATGGAAAATCCAGGACTCTTTCCTACAGGCAAATACGCTGGATCAAAAGAGCAGCTGTAAAAATGCCCTGTCATAGCAGCAGACAAGTTTTTGAAGCTGCTGGTGCCTCCAACGTGCCCCGAACAACAAGATGCAGGGTCCTCCAGGGGTTTGCAGCGGTGCGTAAGCCATCGTTTCGACCTCCCCTGTCCATTGGACACAAGCAGAAACGGCTCCAGTGGGCCAGGCAATACATGAAGACTGACTTCAAAACTGTTCTGTTCACCGATGAATGTCGTGCAACCCTCGATGGTCCAGATGGATGGAGTGGTGGATGGTTGGTTGACGGCCACCCCATGCAAACAAGGCTACGGCGCCAACAAGGAGGTGGTGGAGTGATGTTTTGGGCTGGAATCATGGGGAGAGAGATTGTCGGCCCTTTTAGGATCCCTGACGGTGTGAAGATGACATCCATAACATATGTGGAGTTCCTCAAAGAACACTTCCTGCCATGGTTTAAAAGGAAGAATCGTGCTTTTCGAAACAAGATCATTTTCATGCATGACAATGCACCATGTCATGCTGCAAAGAATACATCTGCATCTCTGGCTGCAATGGGCATCAAAGGAGACAAACTTATGGTGTGGCCCCCATCCTCAACCCTATTGAGAACCTTTGGAGCATCATCAAGAGAAGTGTTTATGATGGTGGGAGGCAGTTCACATCTCAACAACAGCTCTGGGAGGCTATTCTGTCCTCATGCAAGGCAGTTCCAGCAGATACTATCCAAAAACTGACAAATTCAATGGATGGAAGACTTGAGAAGGTCCTTTTCAACAAGGGGTCCTATGTTCAGATGTGACTTCACTTGTGATAATGTTTTGATTTAAATAGTGTTTGATTTCAGTTACATTTCAGTTAGTCATGACCTGCTAATGTTTCTAATTTCACACATGACCATTTTTTGTTCTTTATGACAAAATGTTTGGAAACTCAATTGTGTGTAATAATTTGGAACATGCATTTTG
Source organism: Neoarius graeffei (assembly GCF_027579695.1). Taxonomy (NCBI): domain Eukaryota; kingdom Metazoa; phylum Chordata; class Actinopteri; order Siluriformes; family Ariidae; genus Neoarius; species Neoarius graeffei. Next base: position 157,185 of record NC_083570.1, read on the forward strand.
GGTGCATTTGTGTTTTTTATTTCTTAAAAATTTACTGTTATCATTGGGAGGTTCGTTCAAAAACATTTGAATTGTACTCTAATGGTTGATGACTGGAAAATCATGACTGCCATTAATGTAGATAATTTAGGAAAATCTGAGAAAATATGATTTGCATAATAATTTGGAACACAGTGTAATGTGGTTTTATAACCATCTGCACTTTATATTCTGTTTAACTGTGTGTGTGTGTGTGTGTGTGTGTGTACCGGCGTTTGTGGGTCTTTAGAATCCACATAAATTTGTCTGAGTCGATTCAGTAGCGGCTCATCCTTCCTGTGGATCTCACTCACTGTAACACACAGAGGTAATGGTGTCAGTGAACAGTGCTGCACACTCGAGCCCTGAGCAGTGTGCACTCACTCACTCACTCACTCACTCTCTCTAGCACACTACGTAGGGCGCGAGTGTACAGAGTGTCAGTGAGACAGTTAGCAGGTCAGTAAACACGGACAGAAACTTTATCATTACCGGGCGGGACGCGATTACTGTGGTTAATCGGTACCGGATGCCGAGGCGCTGCTTCCGGTTTGCTTTTGCCGATTTCGCGGTGCGCACGAGCCTCCAGATTGAAGTTCTTGAAGAGGCGGCCCACGCGCGCGCCCATGACCGACACTTTCTGTGACCCGGAACAGAAACTGGTGTCGGACAAGCAGCGAAATCACTCACCGTGTCCGAAATCGCTCACTCGTTCACTACTCCCTATATAGGGAATCACTACACAGAGGACTATACAGTGAACTCACTGGTAAAATGATAAAACTCTCTCGGACACTCGTCCGTCGCGCTGGTATTTACGTCATTACTGTCGCACAATTAAAACGTGCCGGATCAGTCGGCTGGTGGGTTTCAAAATAATAAATACACGCGTGTGTTTTTGTGATAAATCCATATTATACTGAGCGCATTTCACACATTAATCAATACACAGTCTCTGCATCTTTCAGTTATTTTAAATCAAGGCTGAATCCTTTCTTTCTTCTTCGACGCTGCTTTTTATTAAATCACATGAGACTTTTAATTTGATTTCTTTCAGCGCGACCGCAATGCATGATGGGATATATTGCTTTGGTTAGTGACCCTCGTTGTACACTACTTTGAGTGCACTATACAGGGTGTAAATAATCCTCACTAAGGTTTCGGACAGCGCTACAAAATGGCGTCCTCGCTATACAGTGAGTAGGGAACGATTTCGGACACAGCCACAAAGGCAGGGCTTGGAGTTACTTCCGCTTCTGGTCTTCTCAAGCAGCAAATGTAAAATAAAAGTACCAGTACACACACACACAATTACAGGCAAATACCATCCATCCATCATTTCTAGCCGCTTTATCCTGTCCTACAGGGTCACAGGCGGGCAGGCTGGAGCCTATCCCAGCTGACTACGGGCGAAAGGCGGGGTTCACCCTGGACAAGTCGCCAGGTCATCACAGGGCTGACACATAGACACAGACAACCATTCACACTCACATTCACACCTACGCTCAATTTAGAGTCACCAGTTAACCTAACCTGCATGTCTTTGGACTGTGGGGGAAACCGGAGCACCCGGAGGAAGCCCACGCGGACACGGGGAGAACATGCAAACTCCACACAGAAAGGCCCTCGCCAGCCCCGGGGCTCGAACCCAGGACCTTCTTGCTGTGAGGCGACAGCACTAACCACTACGCCACCGTGCCGCCCCAATAAGACAATCATTAAATAATATTTTACCAGTGTGAAACAGAAACTGATAGATGATAAAGGTAAACAGTACTAATTATTTTTGTGTTTAATAAGAGAGAAAATCAGAGCTGGTGGTTTCACTGCAGTTTATCAGCTTTTATATTGTAAATGAAAAGATAGTGCTGCATTGTGGGATTCAGTCAATCATAAACACACACACACACACACAGTAATAACACAGGTTTGGAGTTTAGACTAAGCAGTGTGTGTGTGTAGCAGAGATATCAGGACAAAATGCTGAGACACTTTACTGAATTCTTCATGGCATGGACTCCACATGATGCTGGCAATATTCCTTTGAGTTTCTGCTCCATGTTAATGAAGTGATTGCATCACACAACTCATGCAGATCTTTCAGGTGCACTTTCATGCTGTTCTTCTCCTGTTCCACCACATCCTGAAGGTGTTCTCCTGGACTCAGATCACTGAACTCAGGGTCATGTTCAGGAAACCAGCATTATGCTGGAAGTAGACGTTAGATGGTGGTCAACTGTGGCCATGACGGGATGCAACAACGATGATCAAATACACCGTGGCATTCAAGAAAAGATTGAGTTGTATTGTAATGGAAATTTCTAATAAACACTTCAGAATGCTTAGCAGTCGTCTTTTCAGTTATTTATTATAGTAGATCATATAAAGATATATAAAATAGGAAAGGAAAGAGAAGAATAGAAGAAGAGTAGAAGACACCACTTCAGTGATGCCGAGAGTATGCGCACTCTGAGTTGTGTTTTTTTGGCTGTATCTATTATACTTCTAAAGGCATTCGCTCACTGCTTGTGTCTTCACGTGATTGGCTCAAGATTTTCTATGAAGTTTTGCTAATGAGTGCACCTGGCATGCTTTGGTACGTGTAGGCAGATGCAAGTTAGGGAGAGCTCAAGCTCCCTGCTTATCACTACTGAGGTCAGGAAAGGTGGTTACATCATGAGAAGATGCGTAGTTAGGACGAACTCAAGCACCCTGCTCATTACCACCAAGGCCACAGAAAGGTGATTACAACATTGGAAAAAAAACATCTTTCTCAGTATATTAGGCCACTTGAGCTCAACACACAGAAACACAGAGAACAGGAATGTTCATCCACTAAATTTCCCTCACATTCTCCCCCCTTTTTATCCTACAGGATAAAAATTGCTAAAGAAAGAAAAGAACTGTACACAGTTTCAGTGATGAGTTCTCAGAGAGATTCGACTTAACACGTCATTGAGTGTACAGGGATAATGCTAGGGCTGTTTTTTATAAGACATAGAGGTCTTAAGTTAATGCTAGCAAGCTATATACATAGATCAGGAATAATAGAACAGGAAACAATCATAATGAAAGTGTTTTAAGTCAGGACTAGTTTCATGTCAACTGTGCTGATGTCATCGAACGGTGGGTTATAGTCTTCGTGTGGGTTTGGAGGCCAGTCAGGTAAGTCGTCTGAGTCTATTTTCCCATCTGGTAACCAATATTTGTCAGCTGCCTCTAAAACACAGACATACAACATTGACAGAAAACAGGCAGCAAACATAGCATCACAATCACTAAACCTAGGACCAGTATGGTGGATGGAATCAGAGTCTTCCATCCACTAAACCAACTGTCTTTGACTCTGTGTCAGCCTGGGTTCCCTGTATTGACCACCACACAGATCCTCCCGTGAGCCCCAGCAGGATCAGAATGCTCAGGCCCATGACTGGACCGAGCTTATAATGATTTACCTCCTTCATTTTATGTTAACTATGTCTCCAAATTAACCCTTGCCCTTCTTGATGTGTATTGGTGCTCAGAGGGCGGGCACGCCCTATCAGCCCTCGTCCCACCTCACCGGGACTTGGAGGAAACTCGAAACCCTAAGGCTTATCTATCGGCTAGACACTGAAATACTCTTCCCTATTGAGGGTGCGTGCGTGATTGATGTGATACTCGCACTGTTCCATGTAGTGATGCCTTTCTTCCTCACAAGCTTTAGTCAGTGTCTGGGTCACTTAGGCCTTCCTCTTCCTCCTGCTCAGCTGGTTCAGGAACCCTCCTGCAGTGGCTAGCGTGGATCCACGTCACTCTGCCCGTGACCTTCACTGCCATTGGGGTCGTGAGCAGGACCTGGAATGGGCCATTCCACCGTGGCTTGTTCCACTTGGTTCGTCGGAAGTCCTTCACCACTATCCAATCCCCTGGTTGTAGATCCCTCAGCAGGTTTGGAAAGTACTTCTTTTACCTGTTTGTGGATAGATTTCAAAGCAGAGGACAACGTTGCACAGTAATTCAACGTTGCATCATCACACAGTGTGGTGTCCGGCAGTGTTCTTTGAACTGGCCCTATCCCCATGTTGGGTACTCGTCCAAACAGAATTTCAAAATGGGCTTAACCCATGTTTAGGCCTAGTTTGCATCCTCATTTGTGTGAGTACTACAGGGAGGACCTTTGTCCATCCTAGCCCTGTTTCTGCACAAGCTTTGCTTAGTTTATTTTTAAGGGACCCATTTTCCCTCTCTACTGCTCCCGCACTGGCAGGATGGTAGGCACAATGTTGTTTCAGGTCTATCCCTAGGAATGCTCCTATTTTCTTTAGGGCTGCATTAACAAAGGGTGTTCCATTATCACTTGAGATTTTGCTAGGTATACCCCACCTAGGAATTATATCTCTCAGGAGTGCTTTGACTACCGCCTCTGAGTCTTGTTTAGCTGTGGGAAATACTTCAACCCATTTTGAAAACATGTCAACTATTACCAGGCAATACCTTTTCCCTTCACTAGGTGTCAGTTCAATGAAGTCCATTTGGAGGTGATCAAATGGTTTGTCTGGTATTGGGTGTGCTGCTTGAGTTAGTCTGATACCTTGGCCTGCATTATTTTGTTCGCATATCAAGCATTGCTTGCAAAATTTCGCAGCATAATTTGAAAACCCCTCTGTGAACCATCTCTTTGTTACTTCTGCTACCATCCCCCCTTTTGACACATGGGTTAGCCCATGTGCCAATTTTGCATAGAAAGAGAACATGTGTTTTGGTAGACAGGGACGGCCCGAGGGACAAACCCAGACCAAGTTTGCAAAGATACAGCCGGCCTGTTTCCAGACTCATCTCTCGTCCTGAGTGGCAGTGCTCTGAAGGTCCGCTAGCTGTAAACAAGGGGTAGAAACCTGAGGAAAAGCAAGGTTAGAGGGTGAACTGGAAGTTAAGGCTGCACACTTTGCTGCCACGTCCGCCCTGGCATTCCCTTGAGACACAAGATCAGTATTGTTAGTATGGGCAGCACACTTACACACAGCAATGGCTCTAGGGAGTAGAATAGCATCCAACAACTCAGAAACCGGTTTATGATGTGCAATGGGAGATCCTGTGCTAGTGAGAGAATTTCTGTGTTTCCAAATGGTGGCAAAATCGTGCACAACGCCAAATGCATACCTACTGTCCGTAAAAATATTGACAGATTGCCCTGCCGCCAATTTGCATGCCTCAATGAGGGCACAGAGCTCTGCGGCCTGCGCCGACAGGTTCGAGGGCAGACGTGACGCCTTGAGGACCTCGTGATCTGAGACTACGGCAAAACCTACTTTGTTCTTTCCCGTCTCTGGGTCTCTGGAGGCTGAACCATCCACATAGAGGATCATGTCTGGATTTTCCAAAGGGTCGCTTTTTAAGTCTGCCCTGGGGGAACAAAAATCGTTAGTGAGAGCAACACAGTCATGTGGTTCTCCATCGTCCTCTGTAGGGAGAAGAGAGGCAGAATTCAGAACAGAACAACGTTTCACAATGATGTTAGGCATATCAAGTATGACTGTGTTATACTTCAACCATCTCTGTGCTGACAAATGTGACGTCTTTTTCTCCAACAGAAGCAGGGAGACAGCATGTGGGACCAAAAGGGTGAGGTTAGAATACCCCGCAATATTTCTGGAGGCAGTTACCGCCTTTTCAGCTGCAGCAACTGCACGCAGGCAAACAGGAAGTCTAGCCGCCACTGGATCCAGCCTGCTGGAGAAGTAGGCTACAGGTCTCAATCTATCCCCGTGTTTCTGTAAAAGAACAGAGGTCATAAAACCCTTCTTTTCATCTACACTTTGAACAAAATGGTTTATTGGGGTCAGGCAGTCCCAGCATGGGTGTGGTCTGCAGAGCGCTCTTTAGGGACATCAGGTGTGCGCGGGACAGCCGCAGCATTGACTGCTTGCAGATCTTGGACAAACCTCCACTCATCGGGCTGGGACAGTTTTCTTGCCTTCTTAAGTGGAAAAATAGGAGTGCGCACTGGAGAGTCCTGGCAAGGGACAATTACATCTGCTTTCAGCAACGAATCAAAGACCAGTTTTATACCTGCGATTGCTTCTGGTTTGAGTGGGTACTGGGTCTGTTTAGGCCTGAAATCTGATTTGGGGGTGATCACCACTGGTTCAGCATTCTTTATTAGGCCTACATCATGTTTACCCTTCACCCAAACGGAATTTGGAACTCCTGCCAATTTGGGGTGCACCTCTGCTGGAGTTATGCCTGTGGAAACAGAGACAAACAGGCCACTATGGCCGGGGTCCCCAGGATCCCGGTCATCAGTGGCTAATATTACGCTGCACTTAAAACACACACACACACACACACACACACATAGCATGACTTTGTTTGTAGACCCCAAGCTTTTGGCAAAACAACACACCAGGGTCCTTTGTTTGGGACCATTCATTGCCATTGGCTGCGCACTTCTTGACCCATTTCCCCACGTCTTTCCAATGGGCGGCTCGTGGCTTTGCTAATGAGACATGGGGTATAGAATTAACGATGTCAAAGAAATCATGCTGGCAGCAGCCAACCTCAGAGTCCTCTGACACGAGGCCGCGTATAACATGTTTGAGAACACTGTGATGAACATTGATGCAGTTGTTCGGACAACGAGTAAAATGGACCTGCACAGCGCAATAATGTTTAGACCAATATGTAGTTTTGAGGGTCAATCTTTCACATACATGGGGGTCTGCAAACCAAGTCTTTTCAAACTCTACATCTTGACCTTGGTGAACATGTGCTGTGCAATGCAAATCTTCCTCTTTCATATAATCTGTGTCAACTGATGAGGTGTTCAAGTGTGCGAGCTGTACAAGGTGTTTTGGAGTTTGTGCGAGTTGATCTGAGCAGAGCCGCCAGACATACACATACAGGGGGCTTCCAAACCCATACTGCACACCGCACATTTCACTTACTTCAATAGTTAGTCCATCTGGAGTGGACGTGAGATTTACTCCTAATTTGCACATTAAATCACGTGCTAACAAATTTACTGGACATGTATGTGAGATGAGGAATGAGTGGGACATAACTATTCCTCTCTCGCTTTTACACAGGAGGTTGACTGAGAAAGTTTCGGTTACAGGTCGTCCTGAGATGCCCATCGTCTGAATAGAATTTGAGCTGAGCGGTGGGTCTACTGGAAGTACCCCATGTTGTATCACTGAGTGTCCTGCTCCAGAATCTACTAAAAAGGTTAACACATGCCTACACACAGTGAGGGGCATACAAGGGAGTTTAGAGAAGGGAGTAGTTGTGTATTTTAACAAACTTAATGCAACTTCAGGTGTATCTATCTGGACTGGTGTATCGGGCATTTCTGTGTAGTCTTGCTGTTGCATGCAGGTGCTGCTACTAAATGTGTTTAACGTTATGTGAATGTTCCTATGTGTATGTGTATCATCAGGTGTGTGTGTTACCTCCCCTGTTCTCTGTGTGGGGCCCGTTCCCGGAGTCCGCCCATCAGTCTGCTTTGCTGTACTCCTCACGGGGCTTCTGGCTGCTACTGTGGAGACAATCTCGAGCAACGTGTCCCTTCTGATTGCAGTTGTAGCAGGTTGCGTCTTTTATCCAGGACGAGTCACCCCAGGTCGTCCTGTCTCGGCCTCTACCTCGACCTCTTCCTCTAGGTCCAGGCTGAGCAGTCTGGAGAAGAGTGAGAGTGGCAGAGTGTAGGTCTTGGTCTCTTTGTGCTGACTTTGTCTTCTCCTTCTCTTTCAGCAGCTTTTCTGCATGCACAGCGTACTGCTCGATCTTGGTGAGGCTGGCGGTTTCCCACAGGAGACAGAGCTGCTTTACTGACTTGGCCACTGCTGGATTCATACCGTTCATGAAACTGTTCTGCAGGTGCGCTTCCCAGACCTCAGGAGTGTCTTCCACTCCAGCCAGGATCACGGGTCTGGTCAGGCCACTGTGTTTCTCATGCACGGCGGTGAGACGGGCGAGAAATGCTGACGCACCTTCTCCATCTTCTTGCTTACACATACTGATCTTAGTCATGTCTATGTTCAAGGGAAAAGCACTGTCCAGACGAGCACAGAGAGCAGTGATGGTATCTCTATACTCACCATTGCCAGCCACGCTCCAGTCTGGTGTAGTCGCTCGCTGGTCAGCTTCCGGCCACTCTTTGGAAACCTTGTTCCAATCTATACCCATCTTTATCATGAGTAGGCGGCAAAGTTCATGGGTGGTTGGTCGGAATTCTCTGCAAAATATCAACAGCTCATTACCAAATCTCTTTCCTCCTACCTCTCTCACATTGGGAAGAGAAGCCATGCTTTCCTTCATGTCAGCTGTCATCCAGGGTCTGTGGACTAAAAGCACGCTGTCAGCTCCAGCCACTTCCACAATTGGAAGATGAAGAACTTCAGAATTTAGGTTACAGCCTTGTGGACCCACTGGTGAGCATGTGGTTAGGTCCAGGAGGGTGTCTCTTCCGTCGCCATATGCAAGACCGGCTCTCATGTGTGACAGAGAAGCGCTGAGAGGCCCTGATGCTGGAGGTGGCTGGTAGGCTGGGAGAGATTCCAGAGGCTCAGTGTTTCCCCCCCCCCCCCCCCCCCCCCCCCCCCTTTGTCTCGACTTCTCCCCCTTTCTGTGGGTGAGGTGCTTGTGGGAATGATGCTCCGCCTTGCTGAGGAGGCAGTGTGTGTCGGGGTGGTGGGGCAGACTCCAGGTCAGGGTCCATCTGAAATTTCAAACACTGAGAAGAGGGTGAGAGCCCTGCCTGTCGTTTCTCTCTTTTGTACTCTCTCTTAAGTGTTTCTTCTTTCCATGCAGAAAACGCCCTCCAGTCCCCTAAGAACTTAACATTATCTGCAGACTCTTCTTTTTCCTTCTGTTTCAACTTTTCTTCTAACTGTCCTATCTGCCTGGGACTAAAACTGCCCTTTTCAGAGAATTCTAAGTCCTTTATCCATATATCAAACTGTGCCAAATAATCCTCGCCATACGAGGTTTTCATAAACTGGATGTTTGGGCTGTCATAGGAACAGCCAATTCTTATTATAGCACATGTAGCCTCACACTTACTTGCTTCTTCTTTTCTTTCCCTAACTTGCCGTTTCTGTTCCTCATTGTACACTGTTATATCAGTAGGTTATGACAACAATGGCTGAGTTTTTATTTGGATCACAAGAAGAGCAAGTTGGACTATGTCCAAAAATGTGACACAATAATCCTTTAGGTGTGTTCTTATTAGTAAACAATTTATCTGACATTTGCCTTAAACTAAAGTAGGTATCATTTAACACAACAACCTCAAAGACAACTCGCGCATGTGTACAAAAGCTGTTTCTCTGTTTCAGAATTTGGAGGAGGACAGTACTCTGTTAATTCATCAATATTTTGCATGCACACCGGTGTGTCTTTGCGACTTCGTAATCGAACCTCTCTATCCCGTTCCTCCGACGGGCCAGTTGTTCACACAGAACAAAGGGAGCAAAACTCAATTCTCTCCCAGTTACTAATCGTTGAACGTGAGTCCATCGAGACACGCACCCGTACTTCCCTCGCTCAAGTAGGTGAGCCGTTACCCAGTTGTCACTTGGGCGGATTTTTCTCTTACACAACCCAATAAACTACTCGCAGTTTATTGTCTCAAAATTGTGTTTTATCCGTTTCGGCAAACATATTGATGGTACCACAGCTTAGCAGTCCTCCTGGGCTCGGACAAACTTCTGTCCATCTCTTATATCAGTCTTCCTTGACTGGGACAATCTCTGTTCGTCTCTTATATCATTCTTTAGATACTAGGACAAATCTCTGTCCGTCTCTTATATCATTTTTTAAATACTAGGACAAATCTCTGTCCATTTCTTGTATCATTCTTTAAATACTGTTTCCACTAATTTCTTTACACAAGAATGCAAAGTTATCACTTCCTGGTTCGGTGAGCCCTGATGGCCTGGTCTCTCGTCCACACCGTAGCCTTGGGAGTGTTCCGTCGTCCGAGGATCAGACGCATAGTGCCCACCCAGGGGATGCCAAATTGTAATGGAAATTTCTAATAAACACTTCAGAACGCTTAGCAGTCATCTTTTCAGTTATTTATTATAGTAGATCATATAAAGATATATAAAATAGGAAAGGAAAGAGAAGAATAGAAGAAGAGTAGAAGACACCACTTCAGTGATGCCGAGCGTACGCGCCCTCTGAGTTGTGTGTTTTTGGCTGTATCTATTATACTTCTAAAGGCATTCGCTCACTGCTTGTGTCTTCACGTGATTAGGCCAAAAAAAATATTACCTTTCTTTCGGGTTTCCTGACCGACCCATTGAAATGGAGCCGACTGTGCATGTCTAAATGCCAAAATATGAAAAAAAATAATTTCTGTTTCGGGTTTCCCGACCGACCCTGAAATTAGCTGGCAAATCTAACTATTTTATCAGATTTTCTAAAACATATACACGTTGACAAATAAAAATGAAATGCTTATCAAACATTTCACCGAAGTTAGACTGGAATATCGCCGGCGCCATATTGAGGCTGTTCCAGCGCACCAACCAATCAGCGTCCACGTTACATACGGGACAGGAAGTTGCTGTTGCTAGCACGAGAAGATGGACACCGATAATGTTGTCAATATTTTACAAGATTCTTGCAAACACGGAGGAGGATTGAACATATTTCATGTTTTGGATACCCATAAAACATTTGAAGATATTGAATCTGACTTTGCATGTTTGTCAACAACAAATCTGGAGATATCGATGTCAGAATCAGCTAAAGGGCCATGGACAACTTTGGATAACACTGACCAAATGTACAGACAGCCACTCAAAAATATGTTTGGTGTTTTCAAGAATCTAAAAGTTTTGAAGTTGAAATGTATACAAAATGATTCTGAAGCAGCAGCTGAACCCCCAAACAAGAGAGCACGAACCAATGCATTTGATATCATGATGAAAGCTACATCCCATCGTGCCAATTATTCTCTGCCCAGCAAAAAAGTTGCCAAGTAAGGTGGTCTATTGATGCCAACATATATTTTTGGACAGAAAAAAGCTGCAATTTATCAGAGTTAATTCCGGACTGTGACAGCATCAAAACTCAGTTAAATCTTTTCATGACATGGTTCATTGCTTGTTTAGATATCCTGAACCTCCAAGGCTTTAAAAAAAAAGTTTTTAGCACTGGTACCTGTGATATTAAAGTAAAATGTCACAGAATATAAGTTTGTGTATTTAAAACAATTTTTACTAATATTTACAAATATGGGCGGCACGGTGGTGTAGTGGTTAGCGCTGTCGCCTCACAGCAAGAAGGTCCGGGTTCGAGCCCCGTGGCCGGCGAGGGCCTTTCTGTGCGGAGTTTGCATGTTCTCCCCGTGTCCGCGTGGGTTTCCTCCGGGTGCTCCGGTTTCCCCCACAGTCCAAAGACATGCAGGTTAGGTTAACTGGTGACCCTAAATTGACCGTAGGTGTGAATGTGAATGGTTGTCTGTGTCTATGTATCAGCCCTGTGATGACCTGGCGACTTATCCAGGGTGAACCCCGCCTTTCGCCCGTAGTCAGCTGGGATAGGATCCAGCTCGCCTGCGACCCTGTAGAACAGGATAAAGCGGCTAGAGATAATGAGATGAGATGAGATTTACAAATGTGTGTTGTGATAGTGAAATAATTTAATATCGATGGGTAAAAAATTTTTTCTAAAACCCGACCCTATTTTATCATCTCTCAAAAAAAAAATCCCTACCTACCGAGCCAAACTCAAAACAGCATGAAACTCTAAACAAAGTATTAATTTTTTTTGGCCTTGGCTCAAGATTTTCTATGAAGTTTTGCTAATGAGTGCACCTGGCATGCTTTGGTACATGCAGGCAGATGCAAGTTAGGGAGAGCTCAAGCTCCCTGCTTATCACCACCGAGGTCAGGAAAGGTGGTTACATCATGAGAAGATGCGTAGTTAGGACGAACTCAAGCACCCTGCTCATTACCACCAAGGCCACAGAAAGGTGATTACAACATTGGAAAAAAAACATCTTTCTCAGTATATTAGGCCACTTGAGCTCAACACACAGAAACACAGAGAACAGGAATGTTCATCCATTAAATTTCCCTCACAGTATTAACGGCCCCAAGCATGCCAAGAAAACATTCCCCACACCATTACACCACCACCACCAGCCTGGACTGTTGACACAAGGCAGATTGGGTCCACGGATTCATGCTGTTGGTGCCAAATTCTGACCTGACCATCTGCGATCCTCAGCAGAAATGGAGATTCATCAGCCCAGGCTATGCTTTTACAGTCTTCCTCTGTCCAGTTTTGGGGAGTCTGTGCCCACTGCAGCATCAGCGTTCTGTTCCTGGCTGATGGAAGAGGAACCTGACGTGGTCTTCTGCTGTTGTAGCCCACTCACCTCAAGGTTTGATGTGTCGTGTATTCTGAGGTGCTTTTCTGCTCACCACCATTGTACAGAGTGGTGACCCGAGTTACTGTAATCGGTCAGATTAAACCAGTCTGGTTAGTCGCCGCTGACCCTCTCACATCAAGGTGTTTCCATCAGCAGAACGACCCCTCACTGGATATTCTGTTCTTCATGGCACTGTTCTGAGTAAACTACAGAGACAGCTGTGTGAGAAAATCCCAAGAGATCAAGCAGTTATAGAAAACTCAGACCATACTGATGCTTGATGTGATCGTTACCCGACGTGGCTGGCCTGTACCTGCAAGATTTTATACTGTACACTGCGCTGCTGCTACACAGTTGGCTGATGAGATAACTGCATGAATGAGTCGGTGTACCGCTGTTCCTAATGAACTTCTCAGTGAGTGTAATATAAACACATGTAGGGGGGCTGCCATGCCATAACCATAGTAATCTTCCCCCTTTCACTGTACAGCATTGAACACACCAATCCCTGTACTCGACGACATATTCTATTTCTGCCCATTCTTCTGACTCCCTGTAATGGTATTGGATACAGAGATGATGCCGGATACCAATTACAGTGACGTCACGACTGTGCCTGAAACCCGCGGTGGAATCGAAATTCCTTCTCTCTACCGGAGGATTCCACGCGTGAAAGAGAAGCCATGCATTGGTGCTACAGAACGAGCTATTGATACCGGACCTTTAGCCAAAGTTCAATGTATTTGACCTTCGCAGAGTTGTAATAATAACTGAACCGGTTAGTTACTGCAGCCCACGCAGTATTTCAAAGAGAAAAAGTGACCGGATCCCTTTTCCCTTTCTCAATGTCGATGAACTATAAATAAGATTCCTTCCAGATCATTGGACGACCAACGGAACACCAAAGATCTTCAGCTGATGAGCTGTAAAGTAAAAGGAACAGAACTGCTTTCTCACGGGACCTGCACTCCGCGCTGTCTTCAGATAACAGAAGGCGCACTTTCAGTCGCTAACAAGAGCGATCTCAAATAAGGCTGGCATCTGGGAAATTGTTAGTCTTAGTTGTGGCTATTTAATGTGAAGAGTGTTGTTTATTTGAATTAATTTATGGTTTAAATGTACGCATTTTGATTCACATGAAAGCCGGTATTAGACCGCGTGCTGTTTGATTTACTTTGTTTATTATCTGTATTTAGTTAGATCGTGCATACGTTCTCTCTCTCTCACTCTCTTTATAAATTCCCTCCGTTGTACTCCACTCCTCAACATTGGGATTTCAGGAGTAGCTAAGGGTTAAGTAGAAGTTTGGGTTTAAGGCCTAGCCAAGACTAGTTTAAACCACAGACATATAAACATAGACACCGCATTGAGCTGGTGGCCCCGTTGCTAGGATACGTCAGAGTGTCCGCCATATTTGATGTGGCAAATCTTTCCCGTAAACCAATGCAAGTAAATGGACTGAACTTCATAAAGCCCTTTTCTACAATAATATTTAACTCGATGCCTTTTATTCACCCATTAAGACACACACGTATATATTTGGGAAACAAACAAACAGGCATCAAAACAACATATATAACTTTTAATGTGATGGTTATAAATAGTGTGCGAAATACCCTGTACACTGCAAACTAGCGACAGATACGCGATAGATAGCTCAGGTAAGCTAATCAGTCAGCATACCGCAGCAAGCTACCAAAACCTGAGGCCACAATAACCAACCTACAAGACTGAATATGATAAATGATGGAAATAGTGGAAAAACTGGAAATAGTGAATGAAAATAAAAATGTACTGTTTTATTTATTGAGTCACCACACAGACCTACTCTCGCTGAATAAAGTGAGCTGAATGAGCGCCAAACTGAGTTCGGCCAGGTTCTAACGTCATACCAAAACAAACTACATCACTGATTCCTTCACATTCAGAAAGGTTAAAAACATTCATCATACGTTCAAAAACGTTCATCATAGTGTGGCACTGTATTCTCTAATTCTCACTGCTTATAACTCTACACCCCCCCGGTGGAGATGAGCTGGGAAACTGAAGACTGAAGGAACAGCTCCCTCTCTGATCCTGACTGTCTGACCTGTTCTGTCAAAATCCTCCGTTCTGAAGTGTTCACTGCACAGCATGGATGATGGAGTAGCAGAAAACCCTTCCCGTCGCACAGCTGTCTCCCACTGCTTTTTCATGGCTTTATTTTTGGGAAACCTACATAGTATGTGAAAAGTTAGCTAAGCAACTAACAACAATCAGCGTAGTTACGAAGGAAATACTTCGTTGTTTGGAGACAGGTTTCACCGAGCGGCTATTATGCGCGAGACTTCATATTAGCCACAAAGTCAGAAAAATCTGTTCGTAAAATTACGCTATAATGACCAAATACAATGAAAAGTATTTTTCCAGTCTCACCTGTGAAAGGTAATCCCATGTGATCTCGTTTGGACGGTAAACCTTTTGGTACAGTTAAACGCAGCACAGGAATGAGGCATCTTTATTCTCGGCTACTGTCTAGACGCTATACCAGAGATGGTTGAAGAATCTCCACTTTGCCACATCCAATATGGCGGCGAGGATGATGTATGATTCTATGCAGAATGCGGCGTCTATGTTTATATGTCTATGGTTTAAACTACAGATTCCTTTGTTTCTTCTTTTCGCGTGCTCTTCTTGGGTTGACCCTCCCCCTTCTAGGCGCGGCCTGGTACAAGGTTCGCACATTCCATTCGCATTCCATACACACACTCTTACACTCTCACTCCCACACATATACACACACACACACCTACTCATACACACACCCACGCATAAACACATGATTTCCCTATCACATTTTAACATCCACTCGCCCCTACACTGTAACACTGGCATATCGCTTATTACTTCTGATCACCATTAGTGCCTTAATTATCATATACACTACTGATTCTTATTTGTATACATTGTAGCACCACTTCTATTGAATTATCCCTTGACTGCTATTGTTGCTATATCTGATCAGTATTAGTTTGCTAATTCATGTCAGCTATTTCAATAAATGGTATCTTTGGAATAAACTGTGTCCTGTTTATTGCTACAACACCCGCTGAATGCCAACCTCTGCCAAGTAAGTATTCTAATTGCCTTCGCCCAATTGGTTGTTATATGAAATGTTATAGATCTAAACATACTACATTAGAGCTACAATACTCAATAAACTACAGCAACATCACCACCAATTTATTCCAGTGATTTTAACAGTTTAGCTATAAATTACTAGACACTTGAATTAATGATTAATGAATTTGAGACTGATCCCTTTTTACATGAGACTGATTTGATAAGCCTATTGCACCTACACACACAATGTTTTACACACATTTCTGCATCTGCTTTTTAATTGAAAAGATTACAAAATACCCGAAACACACACACACACATTTATATTTCATAATGTACATTCACACACTGGGTACATTTGTAATGGGAAAATGCTGCCTCAGCTGGATGTCTAACAAGACAACAAAGCCTCAAAGACCATTCAAAACAAATCGAACTCTCGTTTCCTGTCTTTTTATGGTCCTTTTCCACTGCATGGTACCAGCTTGACTTGACTTGACTCGCCTTTTTTGGTTTTCCATCAGGTCAAAGTTGTGGATCATACCTGGTACCCAGTCCTTTTTTTGGTCGCATATCCGTTGAGGTTCCAAGCGAGCTGAGGTGAGACCAAAAGGTGAAGTGAAAACACTGCAGACGACTGATTGGTCAGAAAGAATCACATTACTGCATCATCATTGTGTGAGATGAGACGTCCTGAACAAACCCTCAATTTTTATGTAGTATTATATTTATTTATTATACTTCACTGATTTTATGTGTGTTTTCATCACTCGCACGCATGGTTGTGTGTGTGTGTGTGTGTGTGTTTGTGAAATGGTCTTGTGTCAAGCTGAGATTGCTACAATTCATCACGTTTCTAGCACATTTTATTTAAAAAAAAAAAAAAACGGGCATGAAAAAGCTGTGTCCAAACTGTCAGGACGTAATGGGAACAGCGTAAAGTGCCATCAGTTTACAAGCAGCAAAAAAAAGCATGGTGAATGGTGAAGGTACAGGGATTTCAATTGGAGATTGTGGGTTCACAGCCCCACTCGGCAGGCTTTATTTGGGGAGAAATTTGCTGCAAGTAATTAATTTAAAATTAGCCACCCTGTAGTGATGTTTTGCTGAACCCTCTGTTGGTAAAACCGATGAGTGTCTGTGTGCTCTGCACGTCTTCAGACTGGTAGTCAGACTGGGAGTCCTGTGTCTTCACCATTACACCAACTCTCTCCGTAACACTCTGACTGGCCGGTCGAGATGAACCGGTACCGTGCAGTGGAAAAGGACCATAAGATGCCTTCAAACTTCCCCCAGTTGAAGGCAACATTGCTGTATCCTCGATGCTGCCTATTACCCATAAATCTGCGCAGCAGCTCCCCCAGGAAATGTAAAAAGTAAAAAATGATGGTGGATCAAACTTCACAAAAAAGCACTTTCGTATACAAATATAAGTTTTTGGGCTTTTTTCACTTACTTTTTAAAAGTTACTGATAAATAAACATTATACTACCTGATAACCCCGTGAGTGTAACCAAATAAATTTGTTTGATATGATTTGTGAGGCATCTGTTAGCCAACTAGCTAACACTCTGGTTTTGTTCCTTAGAAGATGCCTTCATTTGAAAGTTCTGCCTTTTGAAACACGTCTATCACAGCAGCGAGGTAGCAACCTTCTGTTTCAAACGCAGCCAGTGTTCTTCCCATACTACTGCCCCACACTGTTACTCTGCCTTCTCATGGTTATCAGAAACGTCCCCTAGTGATGATGTCAGCAGTGTCCGTGTGAGCATGATGAGTAGAGGCCGAGCAGGATGAAGCTGTCAAGAAGCAGGATGCAGTAGATGCAGCGCTGCGTGTGGAGACTCGGCGCTCGCCGCAGCTGTGTGAGCAGAACCGCCAGCAGCAGGATGAAGGCTCCGATGTTCAGAACCAGGAACAAACGTATGTAGGAGACAGAGATGGATGCTTTGGTCCCACCCACAGCCACTGCAGTGTGGATGTCTTTAAACATGTGTCCTTTTATGATCCTGGGCTTCTTGCCCCTGTGCACATCACCTTCATTCCAATTGCTCTCGCGCCTCAGCTCTCCCTGTTGCTTCTCTCCAGCTTCATTTCCAGTTGCTTTCTTTGACCCCTTCACTTTCCCTGGCTTCTTATTGACTGAGAACATCTTCTCCACAGCTGCTGCCACCTTCTTCACCTTCCTCCTCTTTTCTGAGGTTTTCTTTAGTCGTTCTGTGATTTTGTGGAATCCCTCAGCATTTAGGATGCGCATCTTTACATGGTGCTTCAACTGTTGGAAGACAGGTTTGATATGTTGGAGGTTTTGCTCCACAAGATTAACATAGCCCTGCACCTCCTCCAGAGGGTGCTCCTGCACTGCCGCCACCCTCTCAAACACCACCTTCTCTGACTTGTCCTTCAGCACCATGGCAAACAGGGGCTTGCTGGGGTTCTCCGATGTCAGGATGTGGACAGTGAAGGCGTGTTCTGGTGTGGTCAGGTGGACGTCGATCCTCTCGGAGTCTCCATGCAGGCTGAAGCTGAGAACATCGACATTCGGGCCAAAGAACACATAGGCGATGCGGGTGTGTGGGAAGCGTAGCGACATAGTCACATTAACATAGTGAGAGCCGTTGTAGGGGTAGCCGTGTGGGTACGTCCAGTACATTGTATCAGCTTCTGAGCTGTAGCCCGTGTCGTCCTTCCACAGCATGGTGTACTCGTCCTGTCCGTGCAGAACAAAAGCACCATGGACACCGTCTCTCGCCATGGTGTGCTGGAAGGGGAAGTCTATGTTGTGGAAGAAGGCGCTGATGCTGTGGGCAGGACTTTCAGCATCCAAGTGCACATGGTCCAGGAGCAGCAGGAGGTCAGGCTGGAGAAGGACAAGGTTCCTCTGCAGGTTCTTGATCTTCAGCGCTGGGCTGTATGCTGCCCGTCCCTCGCCGCGGATGAACACAACACCCTGACGCTCTAGTGCTGCCTCCACACGACCCTCGCAGTCTGCTGCAGCACTGTACTTATACTTCGACCACTTGGAGTCACATGCTTCAGTCACCTGACCTTCCCATGGCGAGAAGCAGGCATGGTCAGTGGAGGGTGCGAACAGAACAGCGTTGTTAAGGAGTGTGTACTTGGGGCCATACAATGCTTCAGTAATGAAGGGGAAACCTCCGGGTGCAAAGGTAAATGAGTTCTGGTCGGGATGCTCGTGTCCGGCATTGAAGTTCTTCCAGCCGCGGATCCACTCACTGTAGTGCCGCTGGTGCACGATGTCGAAGATGGTGCGGCCACCCAGTTTCCCTGACTTAAATGACAAGAAGGAATGATTTGTCCCTGCAGGTAGACCGCCTCCGTATGTCACCACACCCCAGTCCTCAAAATAGTGCAAACGTGGCATTCCAAAATCTGGAGGGGGCGTGGCTTTGAGACCAGCATCATACCTGCACAACGAGACACAGACAAGAGATGGTCAGTAGGCAATGCCATTTTGTGTGTGTGTGTGTGTGTGTGTGTGTGTATATACATACCAGATGAACTCTGTGTGTAATGTACACCATTTCTGTCCCCGTGACGGGTGTCCCGGTCCGTCCTGCACACGGTGGCGTCGGATCTGTTCAGCCAGGAAGTTAGCATGGCCGTTCCTCATGACGTAGCGATCAAGGAACACCAGCTGACTCTCTGGGCCATAAAACCAGTTGTAGTTTGAGTCACCGATGGCAACATTCCTCTGGAAACCTGAGCACATGTAATACATGTCATGTGCTTAAAACTTTGCTAAAATTATTAAAAATTACCTTCTACAAACTCCTTATGACAGACGAGGACACAGTTCTACACACGGTGGCATGATGTCAAGTGTCATGTTGCCATGGCACTCCTTTTTGATCTATATTCAACTGAATACAAAGCCAAAAGGTTTTATGTACAAACTGATAAACTTTGTTTTTTACAACCCCGATTCCAAAAAAGTTGGGACAAAGTACAAATTGTAAATAAAAATGGAATGCAACAATTTACAAATCTCAAAAACTGATATTGTATTCACAATAGAACATAGACAACATATCAAATGTCGAAAGTGAGACATTTTGAAATTTCATGCCAAATATTGGCTCATTTGAAATTTCATGACAGCAACACATCTCAAAAAAGTTGGGACAGGGGCAATAAGAGGCTGGAAAAGTTAAAGGTACAAAAAACGAACAGCTGGAGGACCAAATTGCAACTCATTAGGTCAATTGGCAATAGGTCATTAACATGACTGGGTATAAAAAGAGCATCTTGGAGTGGCAGCGGCTCTCAGAAGTAAAGATGGGAAGAGGATCACCAATCCCCCTAATTCTGCACCGACAAATAGTGGAGCAATATCAGAAAGGAGTTCGACAGTGTAAAATTGCAAAGAGTTTGAACATATCATCATCTACAGTGCATAATATCATCAAAAGATTCAGAGAATCTGGAAGAATCTCTGTGCGTAAGGGTCAAGGCCAGAAAACCATACCGGGTGCCCGTGATCTTCGGGCCCTTAGACGGCACTGCACCACATACAGGCATGCTTCTGTATTGGAAATCACAAAATGGGCTCAGGAATATTTCCAGAGAACATTATCTGTGAACACAATTCACCGTGCCATCCGCCGTTGCCAGCTAAAACTGGAACTAAAACAAAGAAGCCGTATCTAAACATGATCCAGAAGCGCAGACGTCTTCTCTGGGCCAAGGCTCATTCAGGGTGTCTACAGGTTTGTCCAAGTTAAATTTAAGACTTTTTAAGACTTTTAAGACCATGTTCCAAAAAAAATTAAGACCAAATCTAAAGTCACGCAAAAACGTACTCTTTTGAAAAAAAAAAAATATATAAATTTAATGTGACTTATTGTTCTTGTAAACATTCACCAGAAAACACTATTCTAGTAGAAGTACTTCATTTCTTTTCCTTGACAGGCATTCACACACTCAGAACACAATATAAGGATCGGATAAGCTTGTAACTATGTGACAATCAGAATGCAGTCACAACGTTTGAATCCAAGGCCATCCTTAAAAAAAAAATCCGTTTCCTGTCCACCGGGTGAGCAAAAAAATTTTCGGGAGGGAGGGATTTTTTTTTAATGGATGGATAAGAAAATCGCAATGCTGTGTTTGCTTTTTCTTTCAGTACTTTTTTATTACAAAAGCAGACACATTTAATAAAATGACAGTTTAATCAACGGAAACTTGTACAAAAACTTTAAGTTAGCATTTTAAATGCTGACTGCAACATTTGCAAAACTTTTACAAAGGTACTTAAAATGTCCGACGCACGGACTTTTTGTAGTTCTAAATCGAGCGTTAGGCCAAGTTCGGATGAAATTACACTATTAAAATGATCACTGAATGATTTGTTTTTCTGAATCTTTACTATTTTGTTGTTCGCTAGAATACCATTTTGCGATTTCACACTTAAGCAAATGTTTGAAAACTCCAGATCTCCTTCCTTCATGGTGGCTGCCATTTTTTTGTGCCGCACGGCGCATGCGCAGAGCTGATTCGACAGGGCTTTCCACAAGCGCCGGCTGCCGGCCATACAGCCGACTACACAATTAAGTCCAGCCGGCTACTTTAATGACTTGTTTTTGTAGCCCACAGGCTCTAAATATTAATTTTCAATTTTAATAAATTAAATGTTTATCTAACGGACTGACAATAATGTCAAACTGAACCGCACTCATTTAAGTTGTGATTCGCGCTGTTTGTACCGATAATCACAAATTCCCCGCCGACTTCATTGATCAAGAGAGAGCAACTCATCCGCGGCCCCGACATGCGGTGTGTGCGCGCACTCGGCGGAGGCAGTAGTGTGTCGGGGCCGTCGGAGGCGACATCAGAGGGAACAGAAGCAGAGATAACGCTTATTTTGTCTCCGGTAAACCAGTCTTCTCTCGTTCAATTACGTGCTGGCATCAAAAGACACCGTTGGTTGTAAATGAAACCAAACTGAGTGGTTGGAGTGTATTTTCATACACAAATGGAGAAATGTTCGCTGAGTGTGTAATTGTGTAGCCCCACTGCAGACCGCTGTCGTTGTTAATTAATAGCATGCTCAGCTGCGTGAATGTGTCATGCACCGAAAATAAGAGATTTACAAGCCAGGAACGCCTCATGATGCAATACGCAAGAAAAGAAAGAAGATTTACTGCCATTTTACTTTGTATTTGAGTAAAGTGAATAAATAAATGGTCTGTGGAAAATACATTTAATCCTGGGAACTGCGTGCACAGGAGTTTATTATTAGTGATGCAGTGCTATGCATTGCAAACTATTGACTCCCATATAGGGAGCAAAGCACAGCAAACTCTTGTTCTTCCGTTTTTCATCTTCTGTACAAATTTCGATTTTGAATAACCCAATAGCCGTACATCGCACACAGACAAACAATACATCAAAATGTGCGGCTTGATCGGACTCACTATGCTATTACTTTGTTCAGCATTCTATTATTTTTTTCGCGACATAGTCGCGAAAAAATCACACAAAATTTCCCATTCATTTTCTATGGAATTAATTGAAAAAATCGCACATTTTCAATGTTTTTCAAACATCCGCTGCTCTGGCATGCTTTCACCTAGAGACATGATTCAAACTTTAAAACAGAGACAAACTTCTCCTGTGTGGATCTGGCATTCAACTTTTTTGCTAGGTTCTATACTTTTGGATCAGTCCCAGCTCAAACACCATGAGCAAATCTGGAGAAATTCCGGCTTTATAATGGGTGTCTATTGCGTTACACACCAGTGGAGCTCAGGAGTTTAGAGTGTAGGCAGCTTGAAAAAAAAGCTCTAACTTTCTCATTTAAACTGTGTTTTCAGCCACAATTTTCACTCTACACACACAATTTTCTCAAAAGTCGTAGCCACACTTGTCTTGATTCACACAATGTATCTCCCTGAGCGATAGGATTTACAGTTTTTGAATGAGAAGCCTGAAAGTAAGGAGAGGACAGCCGCGCTGCCCCATAGACTCCCATTATAAACCTGGCAGCGCTTTTACTGCAAAATCAGAAATGTCACTTGTTTTTAACTCGCTCTAGTGTCCACATTTTTTACACTAGGGACAAAAAACTTACATCAATGTGTTCATGGGAGCCTTGTAGCGCTCAATGTGAAAGAATTTTGTGAATAGCTCCTTTCGTTTCCGTGTAAATCCCCGTTGTTCGAGGAGAGGGAACTCTGAGAAAAAGCGCTCTTTGCTTGTCATATTGTGTCTTTTCCCTGCACCTGCACCGTTACCAAGGCGACGAGCTGCACTCAGGGAGCAGAGAGGGGAGGGGCTGGACTCAGGGAGCAGAGAGGGGAGGGGCTGGACTCAGGGAGCAGAGAGGGGAGGGGACGCACTCAGGGAGCAGAGAGGGGAGGGGCTGCACTCAGGGAGCAGAGAGGGGAGGGGCTGCACTCAGGGAGCAGAGAGGGGAGGGGATGCACTCAGGGAGCAGAGAGGGGAGGGGCTGCACTCAGGGAGCAGAGAGGGGAGGGGCTGCACTCAGGGAGCAGAGAGGGGAGGGGCTGCACTCAGGGAGCAGAGAGGGGAGGGGCTGCACTCAGGGAGCAGAGAGGGGAGGGGCTGCACTCAGGGAGCAGAGAGGGGAGGGGCTGCACTCAGGGAGCAGAGAGGGGAGGGGCTGCACTCAGGGAGCAGAGAGGGGAGGGGCTGCACTCAGGGAGCAGAGAGGGGAGGGGATGCACTCAGGGAGCAGAGAGGGGAAGGGCTGCACTCAGGGAGCAGAGAGGGGAGGGGATGCACTCAGGGAGCAGAGAGGGGCAGGGCTGCTCTCTCTCTCAAATGATAGGACTTAGGGTTAGGGTAAGACAGATCAGGCACTGAGTGGTTAGGGTTAGCAACCGGTGGATTCGGAGCCTGCGCGGTATAATTGTGAGCATCAAAAATGATTAAACTTTTTCCCCATCCAAAGTGTACCACATTTTAACGATATGACTGAGTAAAATCTCCATAAATTTAAGATTGAAAATTTAAGACCACGGGGTTTGAAATTTAAGACAATTTAAGACTTTTTAATGGCCTTATTTTAGGAAAATTAAATTTAAGACTTTTTAAGACTTTTTAAGGACCCGCAGCCACCATGTCATTTAAAATGGACTGTGGCAAAGTGGAAAACTGTTCTGTGGTCAGACGAATCAAAATTTGAAGTTCTTTATGGAAATCAGGGACGCCGTGTCATTCGGACTAAAGAGGAGAAGGACGACCCGAGTTGTTATCGGCGCTCAGTTCAGAAGCCTGCATCTCTGATGGTATGGGGTTGCATTACTGCGTGTGGCATGGGCAGCTTACACATCTGGAAAGACACCATCAATGCTGAAAGGTATATCCAGGTTCTAGAGCAACATATGCTCCCATCCAGATGACGTCTCTTTCAGGGAAGACCTTGCATTTTCCAACATGACAATGCCAAACCACATACTGCATCAATTACAGCATCATGGCTGCGTAGAAGAAGGGTCCGGGTACTGAACTGGCCAGCCTGCAGTCCAGATCTTTCACCCATAGAAAACATTTGGCGCATCATAAAACAGAAGATACGACAAAAAAGACCTAAGACAGTTGAGCAACTAGAATCCTACATTAGACAAGAATGGGTTAACATTCCTATCCCTAAACTTGAGCAACTTGTCTCCTCAGTCCCCAGATGTTTACAGACTGTTGTAAAGAGAAAAGGGGATGTCTCACAGTGGGAAACATGGCCTTGTCCCAACTTTTTTGAGATGTGTTGTTGTCATGAAATTTAAAATCACCTAATTCTTCTCTTTAAATGATGCATTTTCTCAGTTTAAACATTTGATATGTCATCTATGTTCTATTCTGAATAAAATATGGAATTTTGAAACCTCCACATCATTGCATTCCATTTTTATTTACAATTTGTACTTTGTCCCAACTTTTTTGGAATCAGGGTTGTATAAATATTCACTCATTCTGAACTTGATGTTTGCCACATGTTCCAAAAAGTTGGAAGAGGGACAACAAAAGACTGGGAAAGTTGTGTAATGCTCAAAAAACACCTGTCTGGGACATTATACAAGTAAAGAGGTGTGGCAGCGAGGGTGTCAAGTCAAGTCATGTTTATTTGTATAGCACATGACGGGTGTGGCCGAGTGTAGGCTGTGAACGGTGAGGAATCAGGTTGAACCAGCAGGTAACATGTCATGACTTACACTTGTGTCTAATTACTGGCTGTCTATTAATGTGTGTCTGTGTGTGTCTTTCAGACTGCCAGTAACCAGACAGACAACTGTGTCTACCCATGTGTGTGTGTTTGTGTGTGTGTAGTGTTCTTACGTGGTAGAATTAAAATCACTGAAAAGTGAAAACAGCAAGAAATTAAAAACAAACAAGCAAACAAACAAACAAACAAAAAAAAACCCCGCACCTGTATTGTGACCTGTAACTTGTCACAACAGGTTAATTTAACACAAACAGGTTAATAATTGGAAAGTTTTTCACTGTGTGAAAACTGCGTGGGCAAAAAGTCCGACAGTTTAAGAACAACGTTTCTCACCATACAGCTACAAGGAATTTAGGGATTTTCACCATCAACAATCCATATGTGGCAGCGGGGGCGTGATCAACCGTCGATCTGTGAATCGAGGGCGGAGTCAGGGAAGGTAAGTGGCAGAATCACTGCACCTGAGGGGAATTAACCTGTGTTTGTGTTTCTTCCCCAGTGACCGCGCCCTATAAGAGGAGAGGGAGAGCAGAGGAAGGGTGCTCTCCCCAACCTGAACACTGGTGTGCATGCATGTGGCTGGGAGAGTGAATGGTTGCAAAGCTGAAAAGTGAAATAAAAGAGTTAGTGAGAACTCAGTTCTGGCCTGCCGTGCTCCACCCACCTTAAACCATTACCACACCATAATATCATCAAAAGATTCAGAGAATCCTGAGAAATCTCTGGATGTAAGGGGCAAGGCTGAAAACCAACGTTGACCACCCGTGACCTTTGACCCCTTAGGCGGCACTGCCTAAAAACCAACACGATTGTATAAAGGACATTACCACATGGGCTGAGGAACACTTCGGAAAACCGTCATCAGTAAACACAGTTCATCACTGCATCTACAAAAACAAAGCAAAAGTCAAATATCAACAACATCCTGAAGCGCCAGTGAATTCTCTGGGCACGAGCTCAAGATGGACTGAGGCAAAGTGGAAACGAGTGCTGTGGTCTGACGAGTCCACATTTCAAACTGTTTTTGGAAATCATGGACGTCGTGTCCTCTGTGCTAAAGAGGAAAAGGACCATCCAGATTCTTGCCAGCATCTGTGATGGTATGGGGTGTGTGTTCATGCCCATGGCAGGGAACTTACACATCTGTAAAGGCTCCATTAATGCGGAGAGGTACATACCGGTTCTGAAATAACATATGCTGCCATCCAGACGACGTCTTTTTCAAGGACGCCCCTGTTTATTCAAGTAAGACAATGACAAGCCACATTCTGTATGTGTTCCAACAGTGTGACTTCGTAGTAAAAGAGTGCAGGTGCTAAACTGGCCTGCCTGCCTCCCATTGAAAACGTGTGGCGTATTATGAAGCGCAGACTATGACAGAGACCCCGAACTGTTGAGCAACTGAAGTCGTATATCAAGCAATAATGGGAAAGAACTTCACGTTCAGGACTTCAGCAGTTTGTTTCCTCAGTTCCCAAACACTTGCTAAGTGTTGCTGAAAGAAAAGGTGATGTAACACAGTGGTAAACCTGCGTCTGTCCCAATTTTTTTGGAACGTGTTGCAGGCATCAAATTCAGAATGAATGTCTCATCTCATTATCTGTAGCCACTTTATCCTGTTCTACAGGGTCGCAGGCAAGCTGGAGCCTATCCCAGCTGACTACGGGCGAAAGGCGGGGTACACCCTGGACAAGTCGCCAGGTCATCACAGGGCTGACACATAGACACAGACAACCATTCACACTCACATTCACACCTACGCTCAATTTAGAGTCACCAGTTAACCTAACCTGCATGTCTTTGGACTGTGGGGGAAACCGGAGCACCCGGAGGAAACCCACGCGGACACGGGGAGAACATGCAAACTCCGCACAGAAAGGCCCTCGCCGGCCACGGGGCTCGAACCCGGACCTTCTTGCTGTGAGGTGACAGCGCTAACCACTACACCACCGTGCCGCCCCAGAATGAATGTATATTTACAAAAAACAATAAAGTTTATCAGTTTGAACATTAAATACCTTGTCTTTGTATTGTATTAAATTGAATATAAGTGAAAAAGGATTTGCAAATCATTGTGTTCTGATTTTATTTCTGTTTTCCACAGCATCCAAACTTTTTTTGGAATCAGGGTTGTATGTAAAGTGTATGGTCTCAGATGAGGCTTCACAATTCATGAAGTAAAGGTTTGTGTATTTCACACTCAGTTTTTTTCCAAGGTTGAAGTCTGCCACTACTGTTGGAGTAGCAGGGAACTGCACAGATTCTTCCCGATTTCCAAGTCATCGCTGGAAAATATAATGGTACAAAGAAAGTAAAGGTAAAAGGAGAAAAACGTAGGACAGCCAGCTTCTAAGGACAGCTTGCGTTCATACATGTGTCTATCACAGGGAGACGCCACCACAGTAATGGCAACTTGTTTACTTCCGATACTTCCCTGGATTTGTCGATTAAAAATTAAAGTATTTCACTGAAGAAAAAAAGGAAAATTAAAAATGTATTTAAAAAAACCCTTTAATGTACAGTTACGTTTATAGAAAGGAAAGAAGCGCACTTTGCAGAAGTATTCCCCCCCATGAAATTTTCCACAGTGTGCAGTATGACAGTCTCGAATGAAATAGACTAAATTGGGGATTTTATGTAATGAATCTACATGAAACATCCCATAATAGTGAAGTGGGAGGAAATAAATATAGTTTACAAAATTATTTACAAATTTAAAAATGTAAAAGTTGTGACTGCATATGTATTCACCCCCACTGCTTTAAAACCCCTAAATTATTTCTGATTCAGGTTCCATCAGTTCTTGAAAAATTTCAGTCAGGATTTGGATATAAAAATGTCCCAAACTTTGAGCATCCCACAGAGTGACATTAAATGAGTTATAAAAAATGTAAAGAATACAACACAACTGAAACGCTGCCTAAATGAGTTCATCAGAGATCAGTCAGAGAAACAACCAAGAGGACAGTTATAAAATATTACCCATGACCTGCAAAAAAATGCAATGGTCTTCTGCTACAATACCTGAGTGAACGTTTGGTCTTTTTTTTAAAGGTGCAGGCTCTTTATTGGTATTTAATTTATTGGTACTAGAATAGTGAAAGCTACAGCAGCAGGCAGAGCTTTCTCTTACAAAGCTCCACCCTTACGGACCAGCCTTCCAGTCTTGGTCTTTAATTCAATTAAATTTTATTAACGATGGACATTGTCACACAGCAGCTTGACAGAAATGTATAAATTCTGCATATATATTTTACATTTATAAATTTATCCCTAATGAGTAAGCCACAGGTGATGGTGGTGAGGAGAAATTTCCTGAGACGACATGAGGAAGAAACCTTGAGAGGAGCCAGATTCATAAGGGAACCCATCCTCATCCTCACGAATGAAAAACTGCAGTCCTAAAGCAAGGATGAAAACACCTGAAAACCTTTTCACCTGAGAATCGCTCTCTGCTGCTGCGGATGGGACCACACGGATACTCTAAAGATGATTGTGGATATTCTTTGCATAGAAAGTCTAAAGACTGCATTTATAGAAAGCAGCTTTCACTCAAGTCTCATTCATTATTCAGTCAACATTTCTTCCTCGTGTCATTTCAGGCAGTTTGTCTGATTCATTACAGATAAATTTACATCCATAACTGGATTTGTGTAAAGCTGCTTTGTGAAAATGTCCCAAGTTAAAAACACTATAAATATAAAACTGAATTGAATTGAATGGACACTCCACAAAGCTGGACATTATGGAAGAATGGTGAAAAAAGACATTATTGAAATCATTATTGATATTATTATCAAAGTCTCACAATAAAATACAATAAAATCCTGTTTGGAGACTCAGTAAACATGTGGATAATGTTTCTGGGGTCTGGTGCTCTGGCTTTGGAACAAAGCATTAAGTTTGTTGAAGAACCAAACTGCGTCTTAACAAATGATTTCGTGATCACAGAACACTAATAACACCTAGAACAGTTCTAATATGATGGACCAACACACACACACACACACACACACACACACACACACACACACACACACACACACACACAGGTACCTGGCAGTAGTGTCCTGTAGAGGAAATCAAAATGTTTGAGGAGCCAGGGGTGTGTGAAGTGCGAGATGTTGAAGTGTCTCTGCAGCAGGAAGATGTACTGAAAAAGAGAACGTGTAGTGTAGGTTCCGTACGCAACACCTTCATACAGAGAACCATCAACCACAGAATGCAGCACGACCAGCGCCTTCTCCATAATCGCCATCACCTGCTGAACAAATACATAGGCCTCCTGTAGACACCCTACACACACACACACACACACACACACACACACACACACACCATTACATCAGAGCTACTGAACACAGTCCAGCTAACATTATCTCTGTCTCCTGTGTTTGTGTGTGTGTGTGTGTGTGTGTGTGTGTGCGCATACACTGACTCTGGTGAGTTTGCGTGTGTATTTACCCCTTTCATACTGAGTGGCCAACCCGGATTTTACCAATGTTGATTAGTATCTTAAAGGGTTAAACCATGTTTTCCGACTCGGCCTTGTGACCCGCCTCCTGAGGAGGCTCAGTCTCGACAAGGGTCAGTTTCAATGGGAGTTGCACCAACCTGGTCGCTACCAGTTTTAGTGGGACAAATGAATCTCATGCAAATAGTAGCACACAGTTCTCTGTCCTTCAGGCGCACGCACGCACACACATACACACGAGTGGTGTACTTCTGTGAAGTTGGCACTCCATATGATGAGAACATGAATAAAAGTATTTTGATTTGTTTGTGCATCGTTTGGGCAAAATAAACATACACTGTAAAACATTTCAGCCTTGTTATGTCCACTTACTTTTTCTCTTTAACTCAATGAGCTCTGAAAAGTGTTTAACTTGAACTAATCTGTGCAAGTTTTCAAACTTGAATTACATAGTTCTCGTGACTAATAGAGACTTTTTCTGAGTTGAAACAAGGATAATCATCAAATTAAGTTAACTTGCATTTTCAAGGCAGCAGGTGAACTTGCATTTCCAAATGAAACCAATTTGAAATGTTTTACAGTGTATGTACTTCATTATTTGTTAAGTTATTAACGTTAATGGGGTGCTGGATGACGTCACATCATTAAAACACTGACTGGTTAATTTCACTAAAACTGTTTGAGCACAAATTTTTTACTTTGCGTTCACAAATGATGTACAAACAAATCAAAATAGTTTTATTCACATTCTCATCATACCCGGTACCAACTAACGGAAGCCCAGAGGAAGGCTCGCTTACGACAGGCACACAGACGATACAGCCGAGTGGAAAAGAGCGCGTGAGATACAGATACACTCTGTGTGTGTGTGTGTGTGTGTGTGTGTGTGTGTGTGTGTGTGTGTGTGTGTGTGTGTGTTTTATTCGCCCATTTCCAGCCTGTGAGTTAACTGTTATGCATCTCTTCTGGGTTGTGATCCAGCACCTGTCTGAAGTGTCATGACCGGGGTTAACAGTGTTGACTCACTTGGTTTGAAATGACAAAAGAAGGGTTAAATATTGGTCACATAACTCAAGACCAACTCTGGTCTTTAGTATGAAATAGGCATAAGTGTGTATACTGACCCTGGTTCAGCAGGATGAGGGATGTTTTTGCACACGTGTGTGTGTGTGTGTGTGTGTGTGTGTGTGTGTGTGTGTGTGTTTACTGACCCTGGTTCAGCAGGATGAGAGAGGCAGTCAGCAGGGCAACACAGTTGGTTGGTTGGTGGTTGTGGAGGAACTGGAAGCTCCACCCCCTCTGCAGTGATTTGTCGTACATGTAGAAGGAAGCATTTCCAAGCACTTGCAGGTAACGCTCCTGCTCCGCCTCACTCAGGAACTCAAACAGAAAGTCATACGCTGTCGCAAATCCCACCAGAGAATGAGCCAGCGGAACCTCATCCCATGGAGCATCCTTTACCAGCCTACACACACAAACACACACACACACATTTTATGATGTTCATAAATGCAGTTTTAAATCAAATGTGTGTACTCTGTGTGTAATATGTGCAATTATGTAATGTGTGTTTGTGTGTTTTTCCTCTCTGTTACAGATTGAAAACTTTTTCTGAAGCTGAGTGTGAGATCTGAGACAGACTGAGTTAAAGTCAGTTATATAAAAACAGGAAGTGGATGATGAGTGTGTTTTTTTTTGTCTGTGGTTCTACAGAAAATGCTGACAGTGAGAAAATGAAACAGGAAATGTGTGTGTGTGTTGGCAGAAAAATGATCAGTGTCCATATCTCATTATTTTATTATTAATGATCATCCTAAAAGCCACAGAGGATCTGTGGAAAGTGCTGATGTGGAGAAATAACAAAAGAGGATGTATTTCTGCTGGCTATCACTCTCACACACACACACACACACACACACACGCACAACTGACTGACTTTAAAGTTCAGGTCAATCAGATGTTGGGTGACACGTCATAATACTGAACTGAGAGCTGATTGGACAGAAGAGCTTTATACTAGATTTAGTGTAGTTCTGCTAGATTGGGTGCCAATACTTTTTAAAAATTATTTTGGTATTTGAGTCTCGGTACACACTTACAAATGGTACATTTGCACTCAAAGTAATACAATCTGAAAGCGATTCTGTGCATTTGTATTACAGTCACATTATTTCTATTTAGAACAGAGACTTTCTCATTATTCACAGAGAAAACTGATTTGGGGGCGGGACTACATATCAGCTCAGCTTGTGATGTCACTAAATAAAATAAACTCCACTGCTCAGAACACAAAAATTTTTATCCATAGCTTAGTTAATGTGAGCTGTGGACATATAACAGTTGTAATAACAGGCTTTGCTGTGGTTCAGTAAATCAGTGATGTAAACTTTACCCTCAGCACCCTGCGGGCGAACCGTCTTCAGAATGAAACACGGGCTTAACAGGATTTTACAGTTATGCTACAATATAACAAATCATCAGCAGTATAACACCACACACACACACACACACACACACAAATTTTGTGTACCAGCTGGGCTGAGCGGCCATCCGGTCCATGTACTCGCGGGCCAGACTGAGCGCCCCAGTGCGTTGTGGGTAAAGCAGACAGAAGAGTGCTAACACGCTCAGATTGTTCCCATAGATTTCGTTCCAGCGGGCGGAGAACTGTTCAGGGTCTCGTGGTGGAAGAAAATGGGTGGGGTTTGCAAGCATGTCTTCACCAGCACGCCATACCTGCTGAGCCAGCTCAGCGTGAGTGCTCACCGCCGCCCCTCGCAGCTCAGGCACTGCCTCCCGCCCAAAATACAGCATGGGGTGCTCAGAGTAGCGCCCTCCAATAAAGGGCACTTCACCACCACTTGGCTCCCAGTCGCTGCGCGCCAATACACACACAGCACTTATGAAGAACACTGTGGGGGCACCGCGTGTGTATGAGCTCATCATGACATCAGTGTGATGTCAGAGTGATGTCATGCTGAAAGACAGAGAGAGCACCATTACTGAGAGACAGTCAGAGTGTGTGGTGTGTGTGTGTGTGCGCGCGCGCTTTAAAGTCCTGAATTCCTGTGGTAATTAAATCCAGCTCTACTGAAAACCAAACACACACACACACATTTTATGAAAATAATCCAACTATTTTAATATTCGTTACTTTAACCAAAAGTGTTCCATCATATTTATTTATTTATTGCAGTTTTTATTGGACCTTTGGGGGAGATGAAGTGATCTCAAGTATAATCCATTTAACAATGTGATGATTCATCGTCTTCACCACTGTCCTCTCTTTAAAAATCATAAAATGCAAGTCCCAGAACTTCACACAAGCCTCAGCTGCATAAACCCCACATACACATCACTTCATCTGCATTAACTCCACCTACCCAGAGTCTGCAAACACGCAGGACTGGGAGAAGATGAGACTGAGAGAAAATGAGACTGAGAGAAAGTGAGACTGGAGGACAGTGAGACTGGGAGAAAGTGAGACTAGAAGAGGGTGAGACTGAAAGAAAGTGAGACTGGGGGAGGGTGAGACTGGAGGAGGGTGAGACTGAGAGAACATGAAACTGGGAGGAGGGTGAGACTGGGAGAAAGTGAGACTGGAGGAGAGTGAAACTGAAAGAAAGTGAGACTGGGAGAAAGTGAGACTGGAGGAGGGTGAGACTGGGGGGAGGGTGAGACTGAGAGAAAGTGAGACTGGAAGAGGGTGAGACTGAGAGAAAGTGAGACTGGTTGAAGTTGAGACTGGGATAAGGTGACACAGGAGGAGGGTTAGACTGGGAGAAGGTGAGACTGAGAGAACATGAGACTGGAGGAGGGTGAGACTGGGAGGAGGGTGAGACTGAGAGAAAGTGAGACTGGAGGAGAGTGAAACTGAGAGAAAGTGAGACTGGAGGAGGGTGAGACAGAGAAAGTGAGACTGGAAGAGGGTGAGACGGAGAAAGTGAGACTGGAAGAGGGTGAGACTGGGGGAGGGTGAGACTGAGAGAAAGTGAGACTGGAGGAGGGTGAGACTGAGAGAAAGTGAGACTGGTTGAAGTTGACACTGGGATAAGGTGACACAGGAGGAGGGTGAGACAGGGAGAAGGTGAGACTGAGAGAGCATGAGACTGGAGAAGGGTGAGACTGGGAGGAGGGTGAGACTGAGAGAAAGTGAGACTGGAGGAGGATGAGACTGAGAGAAACTGAGACTGGAGGAGGGTGAGACGGAGAAAGTGAGACTGGAGGAGGGTGAGATGGAGAAAGTGAGACTGGAAGAGGGTGAGACTGGGAGGAGGGTGAGACTGAGAGAAAGTGAGACTGGAGGAGGTTGAGACGGAGAAAGTGAGACTGGAGGAGGGTGAGACTGAGAGAAAGTGAGACTGGAGGAGGGTGAGACAGAGAACATGAGACTAGAGGAGGGTGAGACAGGGAGAAAGTGAGCCTGGGAGAAGGTGAGACTGGGAGAAGGTAAGACTGGAGGAGGGTGAGACTGGGAGAAAGTGAGCCTGGAGGAGGGTGAGACTGAGAGAAGGTGAGACTGGGAGAAAGTGAGACTGGGGGAGGGGGAGACTGAGAGAAGGTGAGACTGGGAGGAGGGTGAGACTGAGAGAAAGTGAGACTGGAGGAGAGTGAAACTGAGAGAAAGTGAGACTGGAGGAGGGTGAGACTGAGAGAAAGTGAGACTGGAGGAGGGTGAGACGGAGAAAGTGAGACTGGAAGAGGGTGAGACTGGGGGAGGGTGAGACTGAGAGAAAGTGAGACTGGAGGAGGGTGAGACTGAGAGAAAGTGAGACTGGTTGAAGTTGACACTGGGATAAGGTGACACAGGAGGAGGGTTAGACAGGGAGAAGGTGAGACTGAGAGAACATGAGACTGGAGGAGGGTGAGACTGGGAGAAGGGTGAGACTGAGAGAAAGTGAGACTGGAGGAGGATGAGACTGAGAGAAACTGAGACTGGAGGAGGGTGAGACGGAGAAAGTGAGACTGGAGGAGGGTGAGACTGAGAGAAAGTGAGACTGGAGGAGGGTGAGATGGAGAAAGTGAGACTGGAAGAGGGTGAGACTGGGAGGAGGGTGAGACTGAGAGAAAGTGAGACTGGAGGAGGATGAGACTGAGAGAAACTGAGACTGGAGGAGGGTGAGACGGAGAAAGTGAGACTGGAGGAGGGTGAGACAGGGAGAAAGTGAGCCTGGGAGAAGGTGAGACTGGGAGAAAGTGAGACTGGGAGAAAGTGAGATTGGAGGAGAGTGAGACTGGGAGAAAGTGAGCCTGGAGGAGGGTGAGACTGAGAGAAGGTGAGACTGGGAGAAAGTGAGATTGGAGGAGAGTGAGACTGGGAGAAAGTGAGCCTGGAGGAGGGTGAGACTGAGAGAAGGTGAGACTGGGAGAAAGTGAGACTGGGGGAGGGTGAGACTGAGAGAAGGTGAGGCTGGGAGAAAGTGAGACTGGGGGAGGGTGAGACTGAGAGAAGGTGAGACTGGAGGAGGGTGAGAGTGGGAGAAAGTGAGACTGGAGGAGGGTGAGACTGAGAGAAAGTGAGACTAGAGGAGGTTGAGACTGAGAGAAAGTGAGACTGGAGGAGGGTGAGATGGAGAAAGTGAGACTGGGGGAGGGTGAGACTGAGAGAAGGTGAGACTGGGAGGAGGGTGAGACTGAGAGAAAGTGAGACTGGAGGAGAGTGAAACTGAGAGAAAGTGAGACTGGAGGAGGGTGAGACTGAGAGAAAGTGAGACTGGAGGAGGGTGAGATGGAGAAAGTGAGACTGGGGGAGGGTGAGACTGAGAGAAAGTGAGACTGGAGGAGGGTGAGATGGAGAAAGTGAGACTGGGGGAGGGTGAGACTGAGAGAAGGTGAGACTGGGAGGAGGGTGAGACTGAGAGAAAGTGAGACTGGAGGAGAGTGAAACTGAGAGAAAGTGAGACTGGAGGAGGGTGAGACTGAGAGAAAGTGAGACTGGAGGAGGGTGAGACGGAGAAAGTGAGACTGGAAGAGGGTGAGACTGGGGGAGGGTGAGACTGAGAGAAAGTGAGACTGGAGGAGGGTGAGACTGAGAGAAAGTGAGACTGGTTGAAGTTGACACTGGGATAAGGTGACACAGGAGGAGGGTTAGACAGGGAGAAGGTGAGACTGAGAGAACATGAGACTGGAGGAGGGTGAGACTGGGAGAAGGGTGAGACTGAGAGAAAGTGAGACTGGAGGAGGATGAGACTGAGAGAAACTGAGACTGGAGGAGGGTGAGACGGAGAAAGTGAGACTGGAGGAGGGTGAGACTGAGAGAAAGTGAGACTGGAGGAGGGTGAGATGGAGAAAGTGAGACTGGAAGAGGGTGAGACTGGGAGGAGGGTGAGACT
This sequence comes from Neoarius graeffei, assembly GCF_027579695.1. Taxonomy (NCBI): domain Eukaryota; kingdom Metazoa; phylum Chordata; class Actinopteri; order Siluriformes; family Ariidae; genus Neoarius; species Neoarius graeffei. The sequence continues at coordinate 192,683 of NC_083570.1, forward strand.
GAGAGAAAGTGAGACTGGAGGAGGATGAGACTGAGAGAAACTGAGACTGGAGGAGGGTGAGACGGAGAAAGTGAGACTGGAGGAGGGTGAGACAGGGAGAAAGTGAGCCTGGGAGAAGGTGAGACTGGGAGAAAGTGAGACTGGGAGAAAGTGAGATTGGAGGAGAGTGAGACTGGGAGAAAGTGAGCCTGGAGGAGGGTGAGACTGAGAGAAGGTGAGACTGGGAGAAAGTGAGATTGGAGGAGAGTGAGACTGGGAGAAAGTGAGCCTGGAGGAGGGTGAGACTGAGAGAAGGTGAGACTGGGAGAAAGTGAGACTGGGGGAGGGTGAGACTGAGAGAAGGTGAGGCTGGGAGAAAGTGAGACTGGGGGAGGGTGAGACTGAGAGAAGGTGAGACTGGAGGAGGGTGAGACTGGGAGAAAGTGAGACTGGAGGAGGGTGAGACTGGGAGAAAGTGAGACTGGAGGAGGGTGAGACTGAGAGAAAGTGAGACTAGAGGAGGTTGAGACTGAGAGAAAGTGAGACTGGAGGAGGGTGAGATGGAGAAAGTGAGACTGGGGGAGGGTGAGACTGAGAGAAGGTGAGACTGGGAGGAGGGTGAGACTGAGAGAAAGTGAGACTGGAGGAGAGTGAAACTGAGAGAAAGTGAGACTGGAGGAGGGTGAGATGGAGAAAGTGAGACTGGGGGAGGGTGAGACTGAGAGAAGGTGAGACTGGGAGGAGGGTGAGACTGAGAGAAAGTGAGACTGGAGGAGGGTGAGACTGAGAGAAAGTGAGACTGGAGGAGGGTGAGATGGAGAAAGTGAGACTGGGGGAGGGTGAGACTGAGAGAAAGTGAGACTGGAGGAGGGTGAGACTGAGAGAAAGTGAGACTGGTTGAAGTTGACACTGGGATAAGGTGACACAGGAGGAGGGTTAGACAGGGAGAAGGTGAGACTGAGAGAACATGAGACTGGAGGAGGGTGAGACTGGGAGGAGGGTGAGACTGAGAGAAAGTGAGACTGGAGGAGGATGAGACTGAGAGAAACTGAGACTGGAGGAGGGTGAGACGGAGAAAGTGAGACTGGAGGAGGGTGAGACTGAGAGAAAGTGAGACTGGAGGAGGGTGAGATGGAGAAAGTGAGACTGGAAGAGGGTGAGACTGGGAGGAGGGTGAGACTGAGAGAAAGTGAGATTGGAGGAGGATGAGACTGAGAGAAACTGAGACTGGAGGAGGGTGAGACGGAGAAAGTGAGACTGGAGGAGGGTGAGACTGAGAGAAAGTGAGACTGGAGGAGGGTGAGACAGAGAACATGAGACTAGAGGAGGGTGAGACAGGGAGAAAGTGAGCCTGGGAGAAGGTGAGACTGGGAGAAGGTGAGACTGGAGGAGGGTGAGACTGGGAGAAAGTGAGCCTGGAGGAGGGTGAGACTGAGAGAAGGTGAGGCTGGGAGAAAGTGAGACTGGGGGAGGGTGAGACTGAGAGAAGGTGAGACTGGAGGAGGGTGAGACTGGGAGAAAGTGAGACTGGAGGAGGGTGAGACTGAGAGAAAGTGAGACTAGAGGAGGGTGAGACTGAGAGAAAGTGAGACTGGAGGAGGGTGAGACAGGGAGAAAGTGAGCCTGGGAGAAGGTGAGACTGGGAGAAAGTGAGACTGGGAGAAAGTGAGATTGGAGGAGAGTGAGACTGGGAGAAAGTGAGCCCGGAGGAGGGTGAGACTGAGAGAAGGTGAGACTGGGAGAAAGTGAGATTGGAGGAGAGTGAGACTGGGAGAAAGTGAGACTGGAGGAGGGTGAGACTGGGAGAAGGTGAGACTGGGAGAAAGTGAGATTGGAGGAGAGTGAGACTGGGAGAAAGTGAGCCTGGAGGAGGGTGAGACTGAGAGAAGGTGAGCCTGGAGGAGGGTGAGACTGAGAGAAGGTGATACTGGGAGAAAGTGAGCCTGGAGGAGGGTGAGACTGAGAGAAGGTGAGACTGGGAGAAAGTGAGATTGGAGGAGAGTGAGACTGGGAGAAAGTGAGACTGGAGGAGGGTGAGACTGGGAGAAGGTGAGACTGGGAGAAAGTGAGATTGGAGGAGAGTGAGACTGGGAGAAAGTGAGCCTGGAGGAGGGTGAGACTGAGAGAAGGTGAGACTGGGAGAAAGTGAGCCTGGAGGAGGGTGAGACTGAGAGAAGGTGAGACTGGGAGAAAGTGAGCCTGGAGGAGGGTGAGACTGAGAGAAGGTGATACTGGGAGAAAGTGAGCCTGGAGGAGGGTGAGACTGAGAGAAGGTGAGACTGGGAGAAAGTGAGACTGGGAGAAAGTGAGATTGGAGGAGAGTGAGACTGGGAGAAAGTGAGCCTGGAGGAGGGTGAGACTGAGAGAAGGTGAGACTGGGAGAAAGTGAGATTGGAGGAGAGTGAGACTGGGAGAAAGTGAGACTGGAGGAGGGTGAGACTGGGAGAAGGTGAGACTGGAGGAGAGTGAGACTGGGAGAAAGTGAGACTGGGAGAAGGTGAGATTGGAGGAGAGTGAGACTGGAGGAGGGTGAGACTGGGAGAAGGTGAGACTGGGAGAAGGTGAGATTGGAGGAGAGTGAGACTGGGAGAAAGTGAGCCTGGAGGAGGGTGAGACTGAGAGAAGGTGAGACTGGGAGAAAGTGAGCCTGGAGGAGGGTGAGACTGAGAGAAGGTGAGACTGGGAGAAAGTGAGATTGGAGGAGGGTGAGACTGGGAGAAAGTGAGACTCCAAGTGCATTAATTAGTAAAATGCAAGCGGTGTTGTTTGATGGATGTTGATGCCAGCATGGTTGGGTTCACAGTGTGAGGTTATGGTTTTACTGCCCTCTCACCTCTCAGTGATGTGACCAGAAACAACCTGGATTACAGCCAACAAATAAACTCACTTCCTGGTTCACATTTTTTCCCCATTAAGCTTCCTGTTTCAATTCTTCTTTCTCTAGTGATGGTATGAGACATAAACACACATGCAACAAATTCAGACAGCTATGATGTTTTATCTTTTTAGCACACACACACACACACACACACACACAACAGTCAGAGCTACGTGTCTCTTTTCTATAACCCCGTTTCCAAAAAAGTTGGGACGCTGTGTAAAATGTCAATAAAAACAGAATGTGAAGATTTGCAAATCATGGAAACTCTATATTTCATTGAAAATAGTACAAAGACAACATATCAAATGTTGAAACGGAGAAATTTTATTGTTTTTGAAAAATATATGCTCATTTTGAATTTGATGTCAGCAACACGTTTCAAAAAAGTTGGGACAGGGACAACAGAACACTATATCACTGGTCAAGAAGGCACAGCAGCGTCTGCACTTCCTGCGTAGGATGAGGAGAGCCCACCTGGCCCCGCCCATCCTCACTACATTCTACAGAAGCACCATAGAGAGCGTTCTAACCAGCTGCATCTCTGTGTGGTGTGGAGGCTGCAGTGCCTCTGACTGGAAGAACGTGAGGAGAGTGGTGAGGACAGCAGAGAAAATCATTGTGACTTCTCTTCCCTCCATTCAGGACATCGCACCTAAGCGCTGCACGTCCTGATCCAGAAACATCATCAGTGACCCCTCACACCCTCACCATGGACTGTTCTCCGTCCTGGCCTCTGGAAAGAGGTTCCACAGCATTTGGTGCAGGACCACCAGGTTCTGTAACAGCTTTTTCCCGCAGGTCACCAGACTGCTGAACTCCAAATCCAAACTCTCAATCAAACTGAACTCTAAACTTCTATTTATACTTGAACAATTCCTAATTCCACAGGCCACTTTATACTACTGCACTTTTTGTTGCTGCATATTTTAATATACTTTTATATTTAATTCTCTGCTGAGCCAAATTGCAATGAAATTTCATTCTGTGTACACTTGTTGCATACTGAATGACAATAAAGGTTGTCTATGTCTACTGTATGTCAAAAGACTGAAAAGGTTGTGTAATGTTAAAAAACTAATTAGGTTAATTGTCAACAGGTCAGTAAGATGATTGGGTATAAAAAGAGCATCCAAGAGAGGCGGAGTCTCTCAGAAGTAAAGATGGGGCGGGGTTCACCGCTCTGTGAAAGACTGCATGGGCAAACAGTGCAACAATTTAAGAATAACGTTCCTCAATGTAAAACTGCAAAGAATTTGTGGATCACATCATCTGTGGTCCATAATATCATTAAAAGATTCAGAGAATCTGGAGAAATCTCTGTATGCGAGAGACAAGGCTGAAAACTGACATTGGATGCCTGTGATCTTCAGGCCCTCAGGAGACGCTGCATTAAAAGCAGACACGTGTCTGTAGTGGAAATCACTGTATGGACTCAGGAACACTTCAGAAAACCATCGTCTGTGAAAACACTTCATTACTGCATCCACAAATGCAAGTTAAAACCAAATATAAACAATATCCAGAAACCCCGCCCCCTTCTCTGGGCCCGAGCTCTTTTACGATGGACTGAGGTGAAGTGGAAAACTGTCCCGAGGTCTGATGAATCAAAAGTAGAAATTCTTTTTAGAAATCATGGACCCCACGTCTTCCAGGCTAAAGAGGAGAGGGACCATGGTCAAGTTCAAGGTCAAGGCTTTTTTTATTGCCATTTCAACCATATACAGTTGGTACAATATACAATTAAAACAAACCAACGTTTCTCCAGGACCATGGGCTACATTAAACATCACAAGAATACAAATCTATAAATAACAACAAAGTGCAAAAGTGCAGCGAGTGCAACACTGCAGACAATAAACTACACAAATAACATAAAGTGCAGACAACAAGGACAGTGCAAAAATGACAACTAGCACAGACAGGCAGTCCAGTGCCAACCAGGACCTGTTACTGTTAATGTGCGGAAAATTTGAGTGTGCGTTTTGAGGTAGTGTATGTGAAAAGTAAACCTTGTGTGCGATAGGCACTGTAAACATTGTAAAAGTGATAGTGCATTATTGTCCACTGTGCAAAGACTGCAAAGTGAGTGGTGTGATCCAACAGTCCGTGAGAATCAGTCCAGTCCCTCAGAGTTGAGGAGTCTGATAGCATGTGGGAAGAAACTGTTACAGAATCTGGCTGTGAAGGCCCGAATGCTTTGGTACCTTTTTCCAGATGGCAGGAGGGTGAAGAGATTGTGTGAGGGGTGTGTGGGGTTGGTCACGGTGCTAGGAGCTTTCCAGATGCAGTGTGTGGTGTAAATGTGAGGGAAGAGAGACTCCGATGATCTTCTCAGCTGTCCTCACGATCCGCTGTAGGGTCTTGCGATCCGAGACGGTGCAATTCCCAAACCAGACCATGATGCAGCTGCTCAGAATGTTCTCAATAGTCCCTCTGTTGAATACAGTGAGGATGGGTGATGGGAGACGGGTTTTCCTCAGCCTCTGTAGAAGTAGAGGCGCTGCTGGGCTTTCTTGACTATGGAGCTGATGTTGAGGGGCCAGGTGCAGTTCTCTGCCAGATGAAAACCAAGGAATTTGGTGCTCTTGATGTTCTCCATGAGTGAGCCATTGATGTACAGTGGAGAGTGGTCACTCCATGTTCTTCTAAAGTCAACAACCATCTCTTTTGTCCACATTCAGAGACAGGTTGTTGACTCTGCATCAGTCGGATAGCCATTGCACCTCCTCTCTGTATGCAGACTTGTCGTTTTTACTGATGAGACACACCACAGTCGTGTCATCAGCAAACTTGATGATGTGATTCGAACTGCAAGTGGCTGCACAGTCGTGAGTAAGCAAAATGAACAGCAGTGGACTGAGCACACAGCCCTGGGGGGCCCCAGTGCTCAGTATGGTGGTGCTGGAAGTTCTGCTCCCAATCCGGACTGACTGAGGTCTCTCATACCCCTTTTCCACCAAATCAGTTCCAGGGCTGGTTTGGAGCCAGTGCTGGTGCTGGTTCACAACTCGTTCAACTTGCGAGCCAGCTGAGAACCAGCTTGCTTTTCCATCGCTCACGGTGCTAAGAGAAGACACGTCATTACGTCGCTGTATACGTCAGTTACGTCGTTGTATACGTCATTACGTCGCTGTATACGTCAGTTACGTCGCTACGTTTGCATAAACCTTGGCGCAAATATCGAGGCAAAAACAACGCGGAAGAAGCAGCAGCAACAACAACAATAATAATAATAATAATAATAATAATAATAATAATAATAAATGACCGCGTTTGTACAGCTGCTGCTTCTCGTCGCTTAAAAATGGCGATCTTTCGCGGTCCTGTTATTGTTGTCGGTCTTAACAACTCCGCCCCCCCGCTGACGTAAGCGGTTCTTTCCTCTGGCCCAGCAGAGAGTTGGTGCTAGCCTGGAACCGGTTTTTCTGGCCCCAGAGCCAGTTCTTTGTCAGTGGAAACAGAAAACCCGGTTCCAAACTAAGCACTGGCCCCGAACCAGCCCTGGAACTGCTTTGGTGGAAAAGGGGCATCAGTCAGGAGTTGCAGAGGGAGGTGTTCAGGCCCAGCAGGCTCAGCTTTCCAATTAGCTGCTGAGGGATGATTGTGTTGAACGCTGAACTGAAGTCTATGAACAGCATTCATACATATGTGTCCTTTTTGTCCAGGTGGCTAAGGGCCAGATGAAGGGTGATGGCTATGGCATCCTCTATGGACTGGTTACGGCAATACGCAAACTGCAGGGGGTCCAGTGAGGAAGGCAGCAGGGTCTTTATGTGCCTCATGATGAGCCTCTTGAAGCACTTCATAATGATGGGTGTGAGTGCAACGGGATGGTAGTCATTGAGGCAGGACACTGAAGACTTCTTCGGCACGGGGACAATGGTAATAGTCTTGAAGCACTTCAAATGATGGCGTTGCTCAGGGAGATGTTGACGATGTCTACCATCCCGTTGCACTCACAACCAGCATTATGAAGTGCTTCAAGAGGCTTGTCATGAGGCACATAAAGACCCTGCTGCCTTCCTCATTGGACCCCCTGCAGTTTTCGTATTGCCATAACCAGTCCATAGAGGATGCCATAGCCATCACCCTTCATCTGGCCCTTAGGATGTCATAGGCATCACCCTTCATCTGGCATTGCTCAGGGAGATGTTGGCGTTGCTCAGGGAGATGTTGACGATGTCAGTGAGAACATCTGCCAGGTGGTCCACACATCCTCTGAGCACTTTACTGGGGATGTTTTCTGGTCCAGCAGCCTTCCGTGGGTTGACTCTGTATAGAGTTTTCCTCACGTTGGCTGTGGTCAGACACAGCACCTGGTCGTTGGGAGGAGGGATGGTCTTCCTTGCTGCCACATGATTCTGTGCCTCAAACTGCGTGTAGAAGCTGTTCAGCACATCTGGAATGGAGGCATCATTGTCACAGGCAGGTGGTGTTGTCCTGTAGTTTGTGATGGCCTGGATGCCGTGCCACATGCGCCGTGTGTTGCTGCTGTCCTGAAAGTAGGTGTGGACTTTCTGGGCATGTGTGTGCTTTGCTGCTCTGATGGCCTGAGACAGTTTGGCCCTCACTGCTCTTAGGGCCCCCCTATTGCCTGCTCTGAAGGCAGCATCTTGGGTCCTCAGTAGTGCACGCACCTCTGCAGTAATCCACGGCTTCTGGTTGGGGCAAGTGGTGATGGTCTTAGACAGTAGCATCATCAGCGCACTTCTTGATGTTACTGGTCACTGATGCTGTGTACTCTCCTAAGTTAGTGCAGTCGCCATTGGTTACAGCCTCCCAAAACATGTCCCAGTCAGTTCTCTCAAAACAATCCTGGAGAGCAGAGATGGTTCCTTCTGGCCAGGTTTTCACCTGCTTTAGAACCGGTTTGGAGCGTCTGACGAGCGGTCTGTATGCTGGAATTAGCATAACAGAGATGTAGTCTGAGTAGCCGAGGTGGGGGTGGGGCTCCGCCTGGTACGCACCGGGAATGTTTGTGTAAACAAGATCCAGCATGTTCACCTCCCCCATTGCAAAGTCCACATAGGACTTTAGGGAGCACTGACCTGAGAGTCACATGACTGAAACCTCTGGCGACAATAAACAGTCCATCTGGGTGTGCATTCTGCAGTTCGCTGATAGCACGGTACAGTACACAGAGCGCTTCCTTAGCATTAGCACCGGGGGGAATGTAAACTCCGATTATGAATATGGAAGTGAATTCCCATGGTAAATAAAATGGCAGGGCTCGAAATTCGCGGTCGCCCGGTCGCCCCAGGCGACTTAATTTGTCATTTGGCGAGTAATTCCTGTCACTAGCCAGCCCGGCTGGCTAGTTGAAAATAAAAAAGATATATGAAGCGAAGATTCAGATACACCGTCAACTAAAGCCGCCACATATTAAGCGCGTGCCGTGTCTGTGTTAATCGATGTGTTTATCGGCAGGACGGTCAGGCTGTCGGTTTTTTCACTACTGCGCATGCTTATAACAGACATCCCAAGTCTCTCGGATTAATGCATCGCGCATATGACGGAGTGCGCGAGAGAGGCGTGTGTGCCTGTTCATGTAGCGCATGCTAGACAAAGAGCATCCTGATTGGTTTAGGCTGCTGGGCCATAGAAGGTTCACGCTGCACGCTGCATGCTGCACGCTACACGCTACACGTTCACGTGAAGAACCGGACCCTGGGCCATTAAACTTCATGCTTGGATGTTCACGTGTTGCGTCTGTTCTACTTTGACCGAGTAACCAACAATATGGACTCTTCGGATGACGACGATTGCCTCATTCTGCTTTTACTGAGACAGAGGAAGAGAAAAAGGAACAGAATTTGGAGCCGAGAACACTTCCTTCTGAGAGAAACCCGTGGCGAATTTCACCGAACATTCTATAATCTGCTTGACAATCCCGATGAAGAACTATTTTTCAATTATACCATTCAATTATATTTTTTCTGAAGTTTTCCCCTGAAAGCATAGAGTTATCTCCCTAGACCCGTTCTGATTGGCTGGCGCGGCGGTGACCGCATGCATTGACTGGAATTTCCATCTTCACGCCTAGAAAAAAGTGTGCATGTTCATTTCATGCTTCACGCGTGAAGTGTGCAGCGTGCAGCGTGCAACGTGAACGCCGTTCTATGGCCCAGAGCAAGTCATGCTACGTTTGTCCACTTTTCTTTACACGCGTGTAGCGTGCAGCATGCAGCGTGCAGCGTGAACCTTCTATGGCCCAGCAGCCTTACAGACATCCCAGACCCCCCCCGCTGATGGAGAAAAAAGTCCAATATATTATTATTTGTTGATATTATATTATGGTGCTCTGTGTTGTTCTCATTTATGTATTTAACAACAGTATCAAAGTACTCGGGTCTTGAAATAAATGCACATTAGTTATGAACAATGGTAACTACTCTCTTTTGTGTTATTTTTGACAGAAGTAAAATCAGGGGTGAAAGTAAGCCGGTCCTGGCCGGTCTGGCGTACCACTAAAAGATTTGGCCATACCGGAAAGAAAAATATACTGTCTCTGAAAAAAATGCACTTTCAGCACAGCAACACACCTGCTAACGTCAATTTACCAAAAGCAACACGTTTTCCTCAATATACATTGCATATAACTCGTTCTGACCTGTCTCTGAATTATGTCTGAAGTGAATTCCTTCCATATTTCACTCGACAGACAGCGTGCGGGAGAGTGCGCGGAGCCCACTGCTTAACCATCTTGTGCCAACGTGCGCAGCTGGTATCCAAAGTGTTTTAGTAGACAGAATGTCCAAAATGAAAAGTTAGTTTTCAACTGTTCAGCTAAAAAAAAAAGTTATTAAAACGATTGTGTTGTTGAAATGATGTGCTTGCAATTAATTTATAATCAAAAACTGATACAGGTGGATGAAAGAGTGATAGTTTGATAAAAAAGTCCTACACTAGTACTACTGAGTGATAAGAAGTCCTAGTGAACGCTTGATAAGTAGACAATAATAAATAATTAGGTGTATTTTTCAGCGCGTGCTGTGCTACGTGCATGCACTATGACTCAAAATAATAGTACTGGCAAGAAATAAAAGTTACTTTCACTCCTGAGTAAAATTCATACATGAACAAATTTTGGTGAGTTGATTTTCTGTTTGGCTACTTACTTTAGAAGGTAACTAGTCCGGCTGGTTGGTGAAAAAAAATACGAATTTCAAGCCCTGAAATGGTCATCTAACAGTCACAAACTCCACTAACAATGAGCAATAATCAGAGACTAGCACCAAATTCCTGCAACCTTCTATGCTGATGTACATACACAAGCCACCTCCGCAAGTCTTACTGTACAGAGCTGCATTTCTTTCAGCTCGGAACGAAGCTAGCCCATCCAGCTGAACGGCGGTGTCCGGAACTCGGTCACTGAGACATGTCTCCGTGAAAATAAGGACACAGCAGTCTCTAAATTCACCATCCAGCTTGTTATCAGTGCACAGCTCAAAAGCATTCAGCATCTGTGATGGTATGAGGGGGCATTAGTGCACATGACCTGGGTCGCTTGTACATCTGGGAAGGCATCATTAATGCTGAATGATATATATACGTTTCAGAGCAACATGCTGCCATCCAGAAGACGTCTTGTTCAGGGAAGGCCTTCCTTCTTTCAGCAAGACAACGCCAAACTGCTTTCTGCACATATTAAAACTGCACGGCTCTGTAGTAAAAGAGTCCAGGTGCTAAACTGGCCTGCCTGCAGTCCAGACCTGTTTCCCATTGAAAACATTTGGTGCATTAATAAACATAACTGAAAGTAGAGGTGATGCAGCACAGTGGTAAACACGCCCCTGTCCCAACTTACAGGTATTTGAACCATGTTGCTGGCATTAAATTCAAAATGAGCATATAGTTTTCAAACAACAATAAAATTTCTCAGTTTCAACATTTGATATGTTGTTTGTGTACTATTTTCAATGAAATATCTGGTTTCCATGATTTGTAAATCATTACATTCTGTTTTATTTACTGTTTACACAGCGTCCCAACTTTTTGGGTATTAGGGTTGCATTTGGAGGCAGGAACATGTTGCGAGCTGAATGTTAAGGTGCCTGGAATCTTTATCCTGCCAACACACTTGTTACACGCACAGCAGCTGTGGATATTAAACATGTCTACTAACTCATATAGGCTCCACCCACATATATAACTCCACTCACACAGATCCTGCCCGATTACAGACTACACCTATCCACAGACAACACTCACATAGACCACGCCCACTTACATACTACACCCATTCTTTACCAAACACACACCTTTCCATTTACTTCATCCATATGGTGTGTTTATCTATATGCACATAAAAACTCTATTCACACACAGTCAGCTACATGTGTGCGTGTGTTCACATTCCTCAGGAACCCCCCCAGTAACCCTCTGACCTCTACATTCCTACTGAAGCATGCACACACACACACACACACACACACACACACACACAGGCTTGGAGTCTTGATTCATTTCAGGCACTTAAAGAAAAACAGATGAAGGAGAGATGGCAAAAACAGAGAGAGAGCCAAGGAGGGATAGAGAGAGACAGGGAGATGGAGAAACAGAGAGTGAGATGGGGGGTTTAGAGAGAGACAGTGAGACAGGGAGTGAGACAGTTAAAGTGTATGAACACACACAGCAGGATATAAATCAGCACAACACCTCTTGGTAGTGAAAGATTTAATTTCTTCTTCCTTTTTTATGTCTCTCTCACTGTGTAGTGTTTCACTCTTTAATAAGAATTGATCAGTGATTCATTATTTAACTTTTCACTGTAACAATATTTAAACTATTCAGTACAATTCTATGTGTATAGCACTTTGAACAGTAGACACTGTCACAAAGCAACTTTACAAAAATATATAAATTCCAGATATAAATTTTAAACATATGAATTAATGAATTTATTTATCCCTGATGATGAAGCCTGAGGTGACGGTGTTAAGGAAAAACTCTCTCAGATGACATGAGGAAGAAACCTCGAGAGGAACCAGACTCTAAAGGGAACCCATCCTCATCTGGGTGATAACAGACAGCGTGATTATAAATAACTCACTTCTATAACTGTGTCCTATAGAGTCACGAAGTACAACTGTGGAACCAGGAAATTCATTATAGTTTAACAGGAAGTCTGTTTTGTTGAAGTTATAAACTGTTCATTGATGGAGACTTGAGTGTAAAAATGTTCATGGTGATTGTCGTCCTAAACCATCATCTCCGTGTCTAAATGCATCTTTAGGCTGTTTAGTTAAACTCAACCTTTGATGCTGTTTATTGAGTTTTTAACTGTAATAAACTGTGGAATTGCCAGTATTGAGTTAACTGATGAACTAAATACTTATCTGAGGATGTAAAGACATTATTTGAGATTATATCCCTTCACTTTAACACTCAGCTGAAGTTCTCCATTCTAACAGGCAGCGAGATGGAGCGGACCGACCCTATCAGATATTTATTCGAAA